>NW_028120007.1:0-189977 GCF_965119305.1 Pelophylax lessonae
TGGCCACTGACTGACAGTAAGGGCAAACTGTGGACCCGGAAGGACACCTACCTGTACCAGTGCTATACTCTGAATGTAAAAATTCCCCCCTCAGTGCCCTTTAGCCCCCCCCAGTGTTCTTTAGCCCCCCCCCGTGCTCTTAGTCCCCCCCAGTGCTCTTAGCCCCGGGGGGTTTGGGGTCTTTTAGACACCCATATCCCTCCACAAGGAGTACCTGCAGAAAAAAAAAAGAATAAAAAATACCAATATCCGATCACCAAAATATCAGTATCGGCATTAAAAAAAACGATATCCGTCGATCGCCACTAATTTTAACCCACCTCCCCTCTTCTGCACTTGTGGTACTGTCAGTATTAATAACCCCCTCCCCCCACATTGGTGGTCATGGAATGGGTTACATTTCAATGCCATTGACCACCAATGTGGGAAAGGGGGTTAATTATACTGACACCTGTGCTAGGGGTTAATAATGCAGCCTCTGACATCAATACTGGGGGATCTTTAATGCGTTCAATGACATTAATGCTGGGGGGTTTAATGCGTTCACTGACATTAATGCTGGGGGGTTTAATGCGTTCACTGACATTAATGCTGGGGCCTTTAATGCATCCACTGACATCAATACTGGGGGATCTTTAATGCGTTCAATGACATTAATGCTGGGGGGTTTAATGCATCCACTGACACCAATGCTGGGGGTTTTAATGCGTCCACTGACATCAATGCTGAGGGGGGTCTTTATTGCCTTCACTGACATCAATGCTGGGGGTCTTTATTGCCTTCACTGACACCAATGCTGGGGGTCTTTATTGTCTTCACTGACATCAATGCTGGGGGTTTTAATGCGTCCACCTGCACCAATGCTGGGGGGGGGGGGGGTCTTTAATGCATCAATAGACATCAATGCTGGGAAATTTGAATGCCTTCCCTGACATCAATGCTGGGGGGGTTAATGCATCCACTGACATCATTGCTGGGGTTAATTAATGTGGGGGAGGGGTTTAATAATACTGGCACCTGTGCTAGGGGTTAATAATGCAGCCTCTGACACCAATGCTAGGGGATCTTAAATGCGTCCACTGACATTAATTCTGGGGTTTTTTAACCACTTGCCGACCGCCGCACGACTATCTACGTCGGCGGTCAGCCCCTCACAGGCAAACTAACATAGGGCTACGTTGCTTGCTTGTGAGGGTCTAGGGAGCGAGCGCGCGCCCCCGCGTGGTCATGGAACCCCACCCCCCCCCGCGTGTGTGACCAGCGGACCCGGTGTCCGCCGGCCACTCGGCGATCGGCGGGGGAGAGGGAGAATGTCAGGCAGCTTGTGTAAACAAGCGACCTGTCATTCTCCTCGCTGTAAAGACACTGATCACATGGATCTACTATGTAGATTCGTTGATCAGTGTCCTTACAGCTCAAGCCACAGCCAATCACAGTAGAAAGCACGCCCCTAGGGACACACACAGCCCCTCCCTCCCAAATAAAGTTAACCCCTTCACTACCAGTGTATTTGTACAGTAACAGTGCATATATTTAGCACTGATTACTGTGGAAATGTCACTGGTAACCCCAAAAGTGTCAAAAATGTCAGTCAAGGGTCCGATCTGTCCGCCGCAATGTCGCAGTACTGCAAAAAAATCGCAGATCGCCGCCATTACGCGTTAAAAAAAAAAAAACAACAAAAATGACAAAAATCTTTCCCTTTGTTAGTAAACGCGATAACTTTTGTGCAAACCAATCAAAATACGCTTTTTGCGATATTTTTTACCAAACATAGGTAGCATAAAACAAATTGGCCGAAAATTTTGATTTTTACATTTTTTTGGGGGGAAATTTCATATAAAAAAAATGTGAAAAATATTGCTATTTTTGCAAAATTTACACTCTTTTTTTTGTTTATAGCGCGTGATCAAAAAATCGCACAGGTGATCAAATACCACCAAAAGAAAGCTCTGTTTGTGGGAAAAAAAGGACGCCAAATTCGTTTAGGTACAGCGTCGCACGACCGCGCAATTGTCCGTTAAAGTCATGCAGTGCTGAATCGCAAAATACCCCCTGGTCGGAATGGGGGTAAAATCTTCCGGGGCTTAAGTGATAATGCATCCACTGACACCAATGCTGGGGGGGGGGGGGGGGGGGGCTTTTAATGCGTCCACTGAAACCAATACTGGTCAATTTTAATGCGTCCGCTGACGCCAATACTGGGGGGTTTTAATGCGTCCAGTGACGCCAATGCTGGGGGAGGGGGGTGTTTACTGAGTCCCTTGACACCAATGCTGAGGGGTTTTAAAGCGTCCACTGACACCAATGCTTGGGGGTCTCTAATGCATCCACTGACATTAATGCTGGAGGTCTTTAATGCATCCGCAGACATCAATGGTGGGGGCTATTAATGTATTCACTGACATCATTGCTGGGGGTTTTAATGCGTCCACTCACTTCAATGCTGGGGGTTTTAATGCGTCCACTGACACCAATGCTGGGGTTATTTAATGCGTCCACTGACATCAATGCTGGGGGGGGGGGTCTTTTTTGCATTCACTGACATCAATGCTGGGAGTCTTTTTTGCGTAGACTGATACTAATACTAGGGGGTCTTTATTGCGTCCACTGACATCAATGCTGGAGGGTCTTTATTATCCACTGATATCAATGCTGGGGGTCTTCAATGCGTCCACTGACATCAATAATGGGGAGTTTTAATGCATCCACTGTCATCCATGCTGCAGGTTTTAATGTGTCCACTGACATCAATGCTGGGGGGGGGGGGGGGGTCTTTAATGCATCCACTGACATCATTGCTGGGGTTAATGTGGGGGAGGGGTTTAATAATACTGGCACCTGTGCTAGGGGTTAATAATGCAGCCTCTGCCACCAATGCTAGGGGATCTTAAATGCATCCACTGACATTAATTCTGGGGTTTTTTAATGCGTTCACTGACATCAATGCTGGGGGGGTCTTTAATGCATCCACTGACACCAATACTGGGGGATTTTAATGCGTCCAGTGACGCCAATGCTGGGGGAGGGGGGGTTTACTGAGTCCCTTGACACCAATGCTGAGGGGTTTTAAAGCGTCCACTGACACCAATGCTTGAGGGTCTCTAATGCATCCACTGACATCAATGGTGGGGGCTATTAATGTATTCACTGACATCATTGCTGGGGGTTTTAATGCGTCCACTGACATCAATGCTGGGGGTCTTTATTGCATTCACTGACATCAATGCTGGGAGTCTTTTTTGCGTAGACTGACACTAATACTAGGGGGTCTTTATTGCGTCCACTGACATTAATGCTGGGGGTCTTTATTATGTCCACTGATATCAATGCTGAGGGTCTTCAATGCGTCCACTGACATCAATGCTGGGGGTCTTTATTGCATCCACTGACATCAATGCTGGGGTCTTTATTGCATCCACTGACATCAATGCTTAGGGGGGTCTTTATTGCCTTCACTGACATCAATGCTGGGGGTCTTTATTGCATCCACTGACATCAATGCTGGGGGTCTTTATTGCATCCACTGACATCAATGTTGGGGGTCTTTATTGCATCCACTGACCTCAATGCTTAGGGGGGTCTATATTGCATCCACTGACATTAATGCTGGGGGTCTATATTGCGTTCACTGAACTCAATGCTGGAGGTCTTTAACCACTTTATGACCGCCCGCCTCACGAGCAGGCAGCTAGGGGGCGAGCGCTCGTCAGTGGGAAAGCCGATGCACAGGGCAAGCGGCTCCAATTGCCGCCTGACACCCGCGATCGTTCCCTGCTGAGAGAGAAGAACGGTCAGCTGTTGAAAACACAGCCGGCCTTCCTTCTCCCTGGAATGATCATAGCGCCCCCGTGATCCTGCTATATAGGAACACAGGTCTCTGTGATCATTTCACAAGCCACGCCTCTAGGTACACATTTAACCCCTGATCACTCAGTGTTAACCCCTTCCCTGCCAGTGTCATTAGTACAGTAACAGTGCATATTTTTAGCACTGATTACTGTAGTAATGTCACTGGTCCCCCCCAGAAGTGTCAAAAATGTCAGTCAGGGGTCCGATCTGTCCGCCGCAATGTCGTAGTACCGCTAAAAATCGCAGATCGCGACCATTACTAGTAAAAAAATTAAAATGACATAAATCTTTCCCATAGTTAGTAGACGCGATAACGTTTGCGCAAACCAATCAAAATACGCTTATTGTGATTTTTGTTTACCAGAAATATGTAGCAGAAAACAAATTGGCCAAAAATGTAAAAAAAAAATAGATTTTTAATTTTTTTTTGGGGAATGTTATATAGCAGAATGTAAAAAATATTGTGTTTTTTTTTTTTTTCAGAATTGTCGCCCTTTTTTTTTTGTTTTAGTCCCCCTTCACACTGGGGCGACCTGTGAGGCGACCTGGTCGCCTCACAGGTCGCCTTCCATAGAGAAGCTGCGGACCCCTTCTAATAGTCGCTCCGACTTAGAAAAAGGGTCCGGAGCTTCTTTGGGGCGACCCGGAGCGACCTGCATAGACTTCAATGTTATGAAGTCCGTGCCGGCCGCTCCGAGGTCGCGGCGCTCTGCTCGCACCGCGACCTCGGAGGTCGCCCCTGGAAGTCGGATCGCCCCAGTGTGAACGGGGCCTTATAGCGCAAAAAATAAAAATTGCACAGGTGATCAAATACCACCAAAAGAAAGCTCTATTTGTGGGAAATAAAGGACATCTTTTTTATTTATGTACAGCGTCGCAGGACTGCGCAATTCTTCGTTAAATCAACGCAGTGCCGAATCACAAAATATGGCCTGGTTATTAAGGGGGCAAATCCTTCCGGTCCAGAAGTGGTTAATACATCAATAGACACCAATGCTGGGGGTTTTAATGCATCCATTGACATCAATCCTGGGCATTTTAATGTGTCCACCGGCACCAATGCTGGGGGTTTTAATGTGTCCACCGGCACCAATGCTGGGGGTTTTAATGTGTCCACTGACCTCAATGCTGGGGAGTTTTAATGCGTCCACTGACATTAATGCTGGGGGTCCTTAATGCATCCACTGACATCAATGATGGGGGTCTTTACTGCATCCACTGACATTAATGCTGGGGGTCCTTAATGCATCCACTGACATCAATGATGGGGGTCCTTAATGCATCCACTGACATCAATGATGGGGGTCTTTACTGCATCCACTGACATCAATGCTGGGGGGGTCTTTAATGCGTCCACTGACATCAATGATGGGGGGTCTTTATTATGTCCACTGACATCAATCCTGGGGGTCTTTACTGCGTTCACTGACATCAATAATGGGGGGTTTTAATGCGTCCACTGACATCAATGCTGGGGGGAGGGGTCTTAATTGCCTTCACTGATCTCAGTGCTGGAGGTCTTTAACCAATTTACGTCCGCTTGCCGCAGTTATACTGTGGCAGGCAGCCGCTCCTGGGCAAACCGCCGTAGCTATATGTCGCGCAGGCAGCTAGAGGGCGAGCGCTCGTCAGCGGGAAAGCCGATGCACAGGGCAAGCGGCTCCGGTTGCCGGCTTGACACCCGCGATTGTTCCCCGCTGAGAGAGAAGAACGGTCAGCTGTTGTAAACACAGCCGGCCTTCCTTCTCCCTGGAATGATCATAGAGCCCCTGTGATCCTGCTTTATAGGAACACAGGTCTCTGTGATCATTTCACAAGCCACACCCCCCCCCCCCCCCACAGTTAGAAACCCATTCCTAGGTACATATTTAACCCCCTGATCACCCACAGTGTTAACTTCTTCCCTGCCAGTGTCATTAGCACAGTAACAGTGCATATTTGTGGCACTGATTACTGAGGTAATGTCACTGGTCCCCCCAAAAATGTCAGTCAGGGGTCCGATCTGTCCACCACAATGTCATAGTCCTGCTAAAAATCGCAGATCGTGACCATTACTAGTAAAAAAAATAAATAAAAATGACATAAATCTTATAGTTAGTAGACGTGATAACTTTTGCGCAAACCAATCAAAATACGCTTATTGTGATTTTTGTTTACCAAAAATATGTAGTAGAAAACAAATTGGCCTAAAATGTTAAAAAATGCTAATGTTATAAAGCAGAATGTGAAAAATATTGCTTTTTTTTTTTTTATTTTTATTTTTTTTTTCAGAATTGTCGCTCTTTTTGTGGGAAATAAAGGACATCATTTTTATTCATGTACAGCGTCGCAGGACTGCGCAATTCTTCATTAAATTAACGCAGTGCCGAATCACAAAATATGGCCTGGTTATTAAGGGGGCAAATCCTTCCAGTCCAGAAGTGGTTAATGCATCAATAGACATCAATGCTGGAGAGTTGTAATGCATCCAATGCTGGGGGTTTTAATATGTCCACTGACATAAATGCTGGGGTTCTTTAATGCGTCCACTGACATCAATGATGGGGGGGTCTTTTTTATGTCCACTGACATCAATCCTGGGGGTCTTTAATGCGTCCACTGACATCAATCCTGGGGGTCTTTATTATGTCCACTGACATCAATCCTGGGGGTCTTTAATGCATCCACTGACATCAATGCTGGGGGTTCATTATGTCCACTGACATCAATCCTGGGGGTCTTTAATGCGTCCACTGACATCATTGCTGGGGTTCTTTAACCACTTACCGCATAGTAACATACCGATACGTCGGTACACTTTGCGGGTTTATACCGGGATGTTAGAGGCATCATCCCGGTACCGTGGTTTGAAGCCGACGGTCGGCTTTCCGTCGGTAACGACCGATGCGGCTCGGGAGCCGCTCGATCGTTACCCGGGGGGGGGGGTGGCGGGAGGGGACGCCCCCCCCCCCCTCCCGCCGCCTTCCGTGGCTTTGTCCGGGGCTCCCGTCCCACCGGGAGCCCAGAGCACTCAGCCGGCACGTCCGCTGGCTGGATGGAGTCCCGATGAATGCCGGAAATGGCATCGATCGGGGCTCCAATGACGTAACCCGGAGGCGGCGTCCATGACGTCACTTCCGGGTTACTGTGCTGCAAAAGGCGGCAAATTTAAAAAACGGCTGTATGCAAAAATGCCGTTTTTGGCGTTTTGCAAACAGGGAAGTGTAGTGGAGGGGTCTAGAATCTTTTAGACCCTCGATCCCTCCATAAAGTGTACCTGTCGCACATATTGCTGTCACAAGGGATGTTTACATTGCTTGTGACAGCAATAAAAGTGATCAGATTTTTTTTTTTTTTTTAAAAACCTGTAATAAAGTTTAACCTCCCCCCGTCCGCGCTACAGCCTATATACGGCTGCAGCGCGGACTCGAATTTTCGGGAGGCCGTTTTTAAACGGCCTCCCAGTGACACGCCCCCAGCGCGCTCCCGCGAGCGCGCTGCGGGGAAAATCTGTGTCGGCCGTGTCCCTTGGACACGGCCGATCACAGATCGTGGTGAATGGCCAATCACAGCGGCCATTCACCACGTGATCTGGCCGTCCAATGAGCGATGATCTCATATGTAAACATATGAGATCATCTCTCATCGCCGGCGCTCCTTCCTCACACGGAGCCTGCAGTGTGAGGAAGGAGGGGGAGCCTCACAGCGCCGGGGACACACAGCAATGTAATCAGGGCACCGATCACCAGTGCCCTGATTACTGCAAGGTAAAAACACACACACAGAGCCCCCCCATCAGTGCCCACAGTGCCCGCCATCAGTGCCCCCCATCAATGCCCACAATCAGTGCCCATAGTGCTGCTAGTCAGTGCCCATCAGTGCCTGCTCATCTAGGCACTGATGAGCACTGACTGGCAGCACTATGGGCACTGAGTGTGGGCACTGATGGTGCTCCCTATCAGTGCCGCTCATCAGTGCCACCCGTCAGTGTCCAATGCCATCCGCCAGTGCCCAGCAGTGCCGCCTCTCAGTGCCCAGCAGTGCCGCCTCTCAGTGCCCAGCAGTGCCACCTGTCAGTGCCCAGCAGTGCCACCTCGCAGTGCCGCCTCTCAGTGCCCAGCAGTGCCGCCTCTCAGTGCCCAGCAGTGCCGCCTCTCAGTGCCCAGCAGTGCCGCCTATCAGTGCCCAGCAGTGCCGCCTATCAGTGCTCATCAGTGCCGCCTATCAGTGCCGCCTATCAGTGCCGCCTATCAGTGCCGCCTATCAGTGCGGCATATTAGTACCTCCTCATCAGTGCCCATAAGTGCCACCTCATCAGTGCCCATAAGTGCCACCTCATCAGTGCCCATCAGTGCAGCCTATCAGTGCCCATCAGTGCTGCCTCATCAGCGCACATCAGTGAAGAAGAAAAATTTATTTTCAAAATTTACTCGCAGAAAATAAGAAAAACTTTTTTTTTTTTTCAAAATTTTTTGTCTTTATTCTTTTTTTTTGTAAAAAATAAAAAACCCAGAGATGATTAAATACCACCAAAAGAAAGCTCTATTTGTGTGAAAAAAATGATAAAAATTTCATATGGGTACAGTGTAGCATGACCGCGCAATTGTCATTCAAAGTGTGACAGCGCTGAAAGCTGAAAATTGGCCTGGATGGGAAGGGTGTTTAAGTGCACAGAAGGCAAGTGGTTAAAAAAAAAAATAAATAGGAAAAAAAAAAAATAATAAATTTGCCGCCCCCGTCACCGTTAGCTCGCGCACAAAAAGAAACGTATACGCAATTTAATCGCTGTTCAAACCCCACATGTGAGGTATTGCCGCGATCGCCGGAGCGTGCGCAATAATTTAAAAAAAAGAGCTACACTCTACCTCTAAACTGGTAACCGTTAAATAAATTTAAAGCGTCGCAGATTGAGATCTCTATTGACCGTAGTTTGTCGCCATCCCACGGGGGGGCGCAATTTTAAACCGTAACATGTTGGGTATCTATTTACTCGGCGTGACATCATCTTTCACAATATACAAAAAAAAATGGGCTAACTTTACTGTTTAGTATTTTTTAAATGCAGTGAAATGTGATTTTTCAATTTTTTTCCAAAAAAATGGCGTTTTAAAGACCGCTGCGCAAATACCGCTTGACAAAAAGTTTTGCAATGACCGAAATTTTATTCTCCAGAGTCTTTGCTAAAAAAATATACATAATGTTTGGGGGTTCTAAGTAGTTTTCTAGGAAAAAATACTGGTTTTAACTTTACACAAAAAGTGTCCGAAATAGGGCTGGGGCTTAAGTGGTTAATGCGTCCACTGACATTAATGCTGGGGGGTCATTATGTCCACTGACATCAATCCTGGGGGTCTTTAATGCGTCCACTGACATCAATGCTGGGGGTTTGTTTTGTCATGTTTTTGGGGTTGTGTTCAATATGTGCAAAGAGAGATCACACACATACTTAAAAGTAAAACATTTATTAAAAGTAATGACAGATAAAGATAAAGAAAATCTAACAAGAATACTTAACTAAAGACGTTTCCTTCCATGGAGTCCCATTTGCTATTATGCAACATGGCACAGGTAATCAGGACCAGACACTTGCCTCATGGCTGTTCTGGGTGAGACTAAAGTCTTACCAGTTTGGGCAGTGGTATTTAGACTTGTAAATGGAAAAAAACACCCCTGGCCAACACCCTTGTAAGAAACAATATGACATTCACATTCCTGAGGAGAAAGGGCTCGCTTATCCATTGTTTGGACAGTGATTTCACCTTTTAAGGGGAAGGGTGGGCTTGGTCATCCTGCATTCCTCAAGCCTTACATCAGAAAGGTATAAGCTATACATATGACCTTATATGGCTTCTTGACCAGGTTTTTAATGCGTCCGCCGGCACCGATACCGGGGAGTTTTAATGTGTGCACTGATGATCAATGGTGGGGATCTTTTTTGCGTCCACTGACACCAATGCTGGGGGGTCTATAAATACGTCCACTGACATCAATGATGGGGGGGTGATGTAATGCGTCCACTAACATCAATGCTGGGGGTCTATAAATGCATCCACTGACATTAATGCTGGGCATCTTTAATGTGTCCACTGACATCAATGCTGGGGGGTTTTATTGCGTCCACTAACATCAATGATGGGGGGGGGGGTTTGCGTCCACTGACATCAATGATGGGGGGGATTTTATTGCGTCCACTGACATCAATGCTCGGGGTTTTTATTGCGTCCACTGACATCAATGCTGGGGGTTTTAATGCGTCCACTGACATCAATGCTGGGAGTTTTAATGCGTTCAATGTCATCCGTGCTGCAGGTTTTAATGAGTCCACTGACACCAATGCTGGGGGTCTTTATTTCATCCACTGACACCAATGCTGGGGGGTCTTTAACCTCTTGCTGACCAGCAACTGCAGTATTACTGCGGCAGTATTACTGGGGCAGGGCGGCTCGGCTGCGCAAAATCACATAGGTCTATGTGATTTTGTGCACGAGGCCGAGGCATGAGGTGTTTAGACACAGCGGAAGGTGGGCCATGGGAGGAGCGGCGGCAATTACCGCTGGCCTCCCGCAGTCGTCTGAGAAACTGATAGAAGACCCGCGTGCTTATGTAAACTAAGCAGGCGAGTCTTCTGTCAGACAGGCAGGGAGAGATCAGGAGTTTCAGCTAAGCTGAAACCCCGATCTCTCTGTGCCTATCACAGAGCCCTCCCCCCCCCCCCCCCAGTCAATCACTTTTAGGCATACATTAACTCCTTTGATCACCCTCAGTGTCAACCCCTTCCCTGCCAGTGTCATTTTTACAGTAACAGTGCATATTTATAGCACTGATTACTGTAGTAATGTCACTGGTACCCCCAAAAGTGTCAAAAATGTCAGTCAAGGGTCCGATCTGTCCGCTGCAATATCGCAGTCCCGCAAAAAAAATCGCAGATCGCCGCCATTACTCGTTAAAAAAAAAAAAAAAAACACCAAAAATGACAGAAATCTTTCCCTTAGTTAGTAAACGCAATAACTTTTGCGCAAACCAATCAAAATACACTTATTATGATTTTTCTTTTTTTTACCAAACATAGGTAGCAGAAAACAAATTGGCCAAAAATTTAAAACAATTTTGATTTTTACATTTTTGGGGGGGGGGGGGGGGGATTTCATATGAAAAAAATGTGAAAAGTATTGTTATTTTTTCAAAATTTACGCTCTTTTTTTGTTTACAGCGCAAAAAGTAAAAATCGCAGAGGTGATCAAATTCCACCAAAAGAAAGCTCTGTTTGTGGGGAAAAAAGACATAAATTTTGTTTGGGTACGGCGTCGCACGACCGCGCAATTGTCCGTTAAAGTCGCACGGAGCCGAATCGCAAAAAGTGGCCTGGACGTAAGACAGCAAAATCCTCCGGTGGTAAAGTGGTTAATGCTGGTTTGACACCAAAAGGTAGTCACATCAAATATTGATTTGATTTAGATTTTTCTTCTGTTCTCTTACGTTTTAATTTTGTAAATTGATAAATATAAAGATTTGAAAATATACTGTATATTTTTTTAAAGCGTTCTTACTTACTACAGCATTTCGTCACACTTGCCTATAACTTTTGCACAGTACTGTAACTCTAACACTCTACCTTCTGTCTTAGGGTATTCATGTCTACCTTGCAAAGAAAATGATAGAAGACCAGGGTAGAGATTATATGAATAACAGTGTTGCTAAGGTGAGTCCAGTCCTGTCAGACAGTCATTGTTGACATACACTATATCACCAAAGTATTGGGACGCCTGCCTTTACACGCACATCCTTTACATGCACATGAACTTTAATGTCATCCCAATCTTAGTAAGTAGGGTTCAATATGGAGTTGGCCCACCCTTTGCAGCTATAACAGTTTAAACTCTTCTGGGAAGACTGTCCACAAGGTTTAGTAGTCCGAGTGTGTCTATGGGAATGTTTGACCATTCTTCCAGAAGCGCATTTGTGAGGTCAGGCACTGATGTTGGACAAGAAGGCCTGCCTTACAGTCTCTAATTCATCCCAAAGGTGTCCCTTTGGGTTGAGACCAGGACTCTGTGTACGCCAGTCAAGTTCCTCCACCCCAAACTCTCTCATCCATGCCTTTATGGACCTTGATTGTGCACTGGTCTAAATAATTTGGTGGAGGGGGGGGGGGATTATGGTGTGGGGTTGTTTTTAGGGGTAAGTTTGGTCTTTTAGTTCAAGTGAATGGAACTCAAGACGTCAGCATACCAAGACATTTTGGACAATTTCATGCTTCCAAATTTGTGGTAACAGTTTGGGGATGGCCCCTTCCTGTTCCAACATGACTGCGCATCAGTGCACAAAGCAAGGTCCATAAAGACCAGGGTGAGCGAATCGGAGGTGGAAGAACTTGACATATTTTTTTTTTTAAACTCCTTTCTTGCCCTTGTAGCCCCCTTTTGGCAGGGCTGGTCGAGAAAGGAGCCCTCCCTTAAAGGGTAACTGCACTTTCGTGGGGGGAATAAAATAGCAAATAAAGAAAAAACAATATAGCGTATACAACTGTGACACATTCATATTGTAATTGAATGTTATTAAAAATGACTTTTCCTTTTCAATCTGCAATCTTCTGAAAATGCAATGCAATATGGCTCCCTGAAGCTGTTTTGTACACAGATTGTGTACTGACCACACCCCAGAAAAAAAATGTCCTGCTTGTGTGATTGGCTCACCAATTTTCCCAGAAGTATGCATAAGATACAAGTCAGATTTCTGGCATCCCCTGCAACAAAATTTCATTTTTGGTGAGATACTCCCAATAGGAACATGTCTAAAGGGATGCAGGTCCAGCGGATTTCCTCATTAGAGCCCTGCAGCTGCCACAGCTGACAGATAATTATGAAACCACTCCCATTTGACCCACTCATCACAGAGGCACAGAAGAACAAACAATGATTTCTTCAGAACAATAAACGTTAGAAATCTGCAACAATGTTTGTTAAAATCCTTGCAACGTACAGAGATTACCATGTACATTGCCATAACCCCGGTAATTAACATCAAAGTAGCTTCGTAAATACACAGTGGGCGGTCCGTAAGTGGTCAAGGATAAATCACCAATCATAACCGTCATCTATAGCATACTTGATCTGGTGAACAATTTTGTCCTTTGTCCTTCCCAATGCGTATCAGGTATACACATACACATGTCCTGGTTTCGTCATCACACGTCATTCCAATTCAATTTTCTGTTTTTTTGTTTTTGCCCTGTGTGTGTGTATATTAATATATTAAGTATCTCACAAAAGTGAGTACACCCCTCACATTTTTTTAAATATTTTATTATATCTTTTTATGTGACAACACTGAAGAAATAACACTTTGCTACAATGTAAAGTATTGAGTGTACAGCTTGTATAACAGTGTAAATTTGCTGTCCCCTCAAAATAACTCAACACACAGCCATTAATGTCTAAACCGCTGGCAACAAAAGGGAGTACACCCCTAAGTCAAAATATCCAAATTGGGCCCAAAGTGTCAATATTTTGTGTAGCCACCAATATTTTCAAGCACTGCCTTAACCCTTTTGGGCATGGAGTTCACTAGAACTTCACAGGTTGCCACTGGAGTCCTTTTCCACTCCTTTATGACGACATCACGGAGGTGGTGGATGTTAGAGACCTTGTGCTCCTCCACCTTCGAGTTGAGGATGTCCCACAGATGCTCAATAGGGTTTAGGTCTAGAGAAATGCTTGGCCAGTCCATCACTTTTACCCTCAGCTTCTTTAGCAAGGCAGTGGTCATCTTGGAGGTGTGTTTGGGGTCATTATCATGTTGGAATACTGCCCTGCGGCCCAGTCTCCGATAGGAGGGGATCATGCTCTGTTTCAGTATGTCACAGTACATACTTCAGTATGTCATCTGGTACTCAAGGGGTCATCTGGTAAGTGGGCTGTGATTGCGGTGGAGGCAACATAGATGCACTAATCCCACTGGAGCTTATATCAAGTGTTGTTCATGGTCACTTTATTAAAGAGGAAGTAAACCCTCCTCTGACACTTTTACTTATAGGTAAGCCTATATTAAGGATTACCTATAGGTACTGTAAATATCTCCAAAACATGTACCGTTTAGGAGATATTTACCTTACATGCAGCCAGTGACATCACTGGCGCATGCGCTCTGAAGGAACGGCCGCTGGTGCCGTGACTGTCGGCTCCCACGCACGTGCGTGGGAGTGACGTCACCGCGGCATCCGGCCAATCAGATATTGGACATGTCGCCCGTCATACAGGTAAGCGGGCGGAACGGCGGGGCTCATTCTAAGGTAAGTATTTCATAATAGGCTAGTATGCATACTAGCTCATTATGTGTTTCTCTTTCAGGTTGCAAAAAAAAAAAAGTTGTATGGGTTTACAACCTCTTCAAGCACAAAGAGCACTTTTTTGGATTATCCCACAGAAGTTTACACCAAGTATTGTCACCTATCAAGCATAAGAACACTTTTTAAGTCAATTGAACATTATTGACTCACTTGTGATTAGTCACGATATATGCATGAAGGACTGATATAATTCATTTGCAGTTTTGCACACAGTGCACAGTCACTGTGGAGTTTTATATATGTATATATCTATTTATAAACAAAAGCTTGGAATAATGATTCCCATAAAGGGACCACAGAGATGGATGAAGGTGGGTTTAGCTGTTAATGGCACAGTGCTGTAGTCTATTACCCAGCGCCTATGAGGTTTACTGTATGGGAGCAGCATCTGTTTATATGAGAGAGCCCCTGCGAGGCCGCCTGTGTGGATAGTAACAGCTTAACCCACCTTCATCCATCTCTGCGGTCCCACTGTGGTCTCTTTATTCCAAGCTTTCCTTTATGGTTATTTGGTAAGAGGCACGTTTATTTTGTTAACACGTGGTGTCACATTGAGTGTTGGGACGACACTGTGGCTCGTGGACCTTTTTCCAGTGATTTGATGTAGACTTATATGCTAATTTTCGCTGGAAAGTCGGTGGGAGCCATCACACTGCATTGTTTGGGTCACGTTGTGCTACATGGGATGTCTGAACCTGCTGACCTTTAAGAAAGGATATATATAATATATGGAACACTTCAGTGAAGATTCCCGTGTCACATTTAATTATTTTTAGAATTATTCACCTTATATTATATTTTAGTATAATGCATGTCATCACCCTTTACTTTTGAGGTGTTGCACATTTATTTTTCACCTGTATATTTTTTGTTTTTTTTCAACATTTTTTATTGGATGTGTTGATTTCTATTCCATTTAATTACCGAGCGCACTAGTTTAATTTTTTTCTCAACCAGCTAAATACACTTGTAAAATACAAAAACATGAATGGGTTCACCTGCCACAGTATTTGTATTTCTGCCCAGCCAGTATGTGTATAGCAAGCTGGAAGACAGCCACACATGGATATTTTTTCTCAAATGATCCCATTGTAGTCATTCATCATTCTCTCTTATAGTTGGGCAATATAGAGATATCTAAAAGAAACACAAACCAGAGCGCTATATGGAAAATGACCACAAGATGGTGCTGTAATGTATCGATATGGCAGTTGTCTGTGGTAAGATCTCACAAATCAATCATATGTTCAAATAATCCAAGATTAAATTAAATGTTTATTAGAATTCTAAGACGGCATCATAAGCCTTGTAGGGTAAAATCATTTAAAACTGTAAGCTTGTGTAAGCCTGTATGATGCGGGAAGAAGTTGCATACCAGCCCATGGAGGTGGAGGAAACCCCACCTATGAGGGTAACCTGGTAGCATGCCACCCAAGCCTTGTTTTGGTCCAGTGGGTGTGGCATCCTCCCAACTCTCCAGCAGTTCCTAATTGGTCGCTTCAAGCCCGCTGTGACATCTCCAGCGCTTTGTAGGCCACTGCTCCCCTTATCCATCCATTGGTGGGAACCCCCCCTGGAGCCCCCCTTAAGTTCTCCTGGGCATATCATCGATTGAATCATACAACAGTCCTCCTGGGTTTCCTCCACCTCCATGGGCTGGTATGCAACATCCTATGCTCCTCCCACATCATACAGGCTTACACAAGCTTACCGTTGTAAATTATTTTACCCTACAAGGCTTATGATGTCGTCTTTGAATTTGAAATTAACATTTTATTTATTTTTGAATTATTTGAACATATGATTTATTTATGAGATCTTACCACAGAGAACTGTCATAGCGATACATTATAGCACCATCTTGTGGTCATTTTTCATATAGCGCTCTGAGTTGTGTGTTTCTTTTGGATTGTCATTCCACAACTTCATGTGGAATAGTCTGAGCAGCTGGGTTAGTGACCTTTCTTCGGCTTCACACCCTCAATTACATCCTCTTAGCGCCTGGATGTTGGTAGTTTCAATATAGAGATATATAGAAAGTAACTATCGCCTGGATGTTGGTAGTTTCAATATAGAGATATATAGAAAGTAACTATCAAGTATCAAATGTTCTCATTACTTCTCCTAAATGTTTTTTAACAGTTGGGGTTCATACACCTCTGCCAGAAAGCACAGCAGACTGTATAGCAGGCTTTTATTATGCATTGGTAAGGCTTTAACCACTTTTGGATCGGAAAGGATTTCCCCCTTAATGACCAGACCATTTTCTGTAATTCACCACTGCGTTATTTTACCGGACAATTGCGCAGTCGTGTACCTTAATAAAATCAATGTCCTATTTTTCCCACAAATAGAGATTTCTTTTGGTGGTATTTGATCACCTGTGCGATTTTTTTTTTTGCGCTATAAACAAAAAAAGAGCGATAATTCTGGGAAAAAAAAAACAATTTTCTCTTACGTCCTCCGACAGTCGCTGCCTCTTCATATTCGTCACTATTGGGGTTATTGACCTTTGCTCCGTAGGAGTAGCTAGGCAACAGAATATGTTAATATCAAAGCTTTTAGCATATCCCACCCCTAGGGGGTGGTCCCCTCAGTCAATACCCTCCTGCTTCCTGCATTCCTACCTCAGTTTCAATTTGCCTAGCTTAGGAGTTAGCTGGGTTCCTGTGCTGGGGCTTTTCAGTCTCAGCCTTCTATCCTTTTTTTTGATTTTATTTCAAGTATTTCTCTCTTTCTTTTACTTAGCTGTTATTTTTCAGCATTAGTTAGTTCTTCGGATGAAGATGATCGTGCGGTGCTGGGTCTCGGGCTGGCTTTCCAGGATCCTCAGGGTTCTCAGGGCCAGTGGCTTCCCAGCCTGCCATCGAGCGTTCAGCTCAGGTTTCCCTGGCATATTGAACGACCCATCCCTGTTTGCTGCAGGGATGCTGCGGTGAGGTGGCTACCTAACCGGACGCCATTTGCGGTTTCGCACCGCAGTTCCACTGCATCCTGGCTGCTACTCTCCCTGTCCTTAGTGCAGCGGTTTGATCGCTTGTGCGGGCTCCCCACGTCATCCGGATGGTAAGCGTATTCTGTGTGGGGACCTGTCTATTTTGGGTGTCAGTCTGGGACTGTGGGACCCTGCATGTCTGTGTAATATGTTGAGCTCCCTGTCAGGTATAGCTGCCTTTCTGTGGGCTGCAAGGGAGGGGGGGGGGCTCTCCTGCTCTGCTCTGTGTGACAGGCTGTGTTATCTGTGAGACATGCGGTATGCTGTGTGGGACATGCTTGTGAGACATGTTTTGGGCATACTGTGCGGCGACCGCTGCTGCGGTCCGCCATTTTTTTGCAGCAAGCTTAGGTGGCCGGTCCTGTGTGGTAAGCACGGCGATCGCTCAGGCCACATGTCAGCGCTGTTCTCTATCTACCTGTGAAATCCCCTGCCGGCGGCCATGTTTGTGTAGCCTTACATAGGCTTTATAGGGGCGGTCAGTCTTGCATCACTTCCTTTTGCTCTGGGACAGCGATCGGTGCAGCAGCCTGTGTGATCTCTCCAGGTTTTACCTTTCCATATTCCTGTATTCCTTGCCTAGTATTCTTCTCCCTGTGGGGGTCAGTGTGTTCGGTGGGTGCGGTGGGCTACGCTCGCCGCGATCTTAAAGGGGCAGTACTCCTTTTTTTCCTAAAACACTGGGGCATGGATTCTCAGGAAAGCAAGTTTCCTCCCACCCTGGTGGGGGGGCCAAGGGCCTGCTGCTTCCCCCGAGGGGGCTGATTTGGCTGCTATTGTGGCAAACCTAGCTGCTCAGGTGCAGATGCTTGTGGCTGATCGATCCACAAAACGGCCCAGAGTGTCACTTTCCTCTGATTCAGAGGGCGATGGGGCTGCTATGGCTGGTGGACCCTTCTCAGGGTCCCGTTCATCTCTAGACCTTGTGGGGTCTGAGGGGGAGGCTGAGGTAGAAAGGGTTGATAATTCCCCCCCTGGCTCGTCTGAAGAGCTTGCACTCATGGATGAGTTGGTTGCTTCTATCAAGCACATGCTGCATTTGGTGGAGGAACCATGTCCTCCTGCTTTGCTGTCCTCTTATGGGACGCAGAGGAAACGCAAAACATCGCAGGTTTTTTCCTTGCTCTGCGGAATTTCAGCACGCTGTTGATGAGCAATGGCGCAATTTAAAGAAGCCTTTTGCTGTGCCGAGTAGGTTCAAGCTGCGTTACCCCTTTACGCCCGCTACTGATGAGCGTTGGTGTGTACCACCTCAGGTGGATCACGCGGTGGCTATTTTGAATAAGTCTACTGCGATTCCGGCGGAGGATACCCCGGTGTTCCGGGACCCCACGGACAGGAGATTAGAATCTCTTGCCTGTCATACTTGTACGGTTACTGGTTCCATGCTGAAACCTATTTTTGCTTCCCTTATGGCAGCCCAGGCTGTCGCGGATTGGATGCAGGTGCTCAGGCGCATCCTGGTGGCTGACTCTGCCCCGCCGACAACTTTGGCTATGGTGGATCAAATTCATCAGGGTGTCATGTATTTGTGTGATGCGGACTTGGATTTAGTCCCTTTGGCTGCGTGCGTCCAAAGTGTGGCGGTGTTGACACGCCGTCTGATATGGCTAAAGTGTTGGTCTGTTGACCAAGCTTCTCGCAAGACTTTAGCTAATTTGCCCTATGCGGGATCTCGCCTTTTTGGCGATTCTTTGGATACTCTGATAAAGGGAATTACTGGGGGTAAGAGCACGCTCTTACCCCAGACTCGCAAGTCTAAAGTTGTTCGTGGTAAGAAGACTACCTCATTTAGACCCTCTCAGGGGTCCTTTCGTGCCTTTCGGTCGTACTATAAGGGCAAGCCCTTCAAAGGCCAAGGCTCCCAGAAGAAGCCGTGGGCAGGTAAGCAGAAGTCGGGCCAGTCCGGGTCCACTGCCCATAACAATGCGGCCCGAAGGGGCGCCCTCACCCAGTTCTGGGGTGGGGGGACGTTTGCTCGGTTTTCTTCAACCCTGGCTGGCCCGCGTTCGGGACAGGTGGGTTCAGGAAATTGTTCGATCTGGATACAAGATCGAGTTTCTCTCTCGGCCGGCGAGCAGATTTTTTCCCTCAAATCTTCAGCTGTCTCCGGAGCGCTTGCAGGATCTGCACCTGGCGGTGCGGGACTTGCGGGCCCAGGGCGTGGTGGTTCCGGTGCCTCTTCGGGACAGGTTCCGGGGGTTTTATTCAAATCTGTTCACTGTGCCCAGAAAGGAGGGCAAGGTACGTCCAATTCTGGACTTGAAAGCTCTGAACCGCTTTGTGCGGGTTCGCAAGTTCCGCATGGAATCCCTGCGCTCGGTGGTGGCTGCCCTGGTTCCGGGGGAATTCATGGCGTCCATCGATCTGAAGGATGTGTATCTTCATATCCCCATTTTCGAGGGTCACCAGAGGTACCTTCGATTCGCCATTGCGGAGGATCACTACCAGTTCGTGGCGTTACCCTTTGGTCTCGCTTCGGCTCCGCGGGTGTTCACCAAGGTGCTTGCGCCGGTTCTGGCTTTGTTGAGAGCTCAGGGCATCTCTGTCCTGGGGTATCTGGACGACATTCTGGTTCGGACTGCGACCAGTCAGGGTCTGGTGAACGACCTGTCCGTCACGATGCAGACTCTACAGGAGTTTGGTTGGACGATAAATTTTCCGAAGTCAATGCTGTGTCCGTCGGTTCGTCTTCCCTACCTGGGAATGATCCTGGACTCTGTTCAGGCAAAGGTCTTCCTGCCGGAAGACAAGCTCAGGACGCTTCAGGAAGAAGTCAGGTCCCTCAGGGACCGTCAGTGCTCGTCCCTCCGGACGTGTATGAGGTGTCTGGGGTTGATGGTCTCGGCTTTCGAGGCGATTCCCTTCGCCCAGTTTCACACGCGGGGTCTCCAAGCGGAGATTCTGTCCAGGTGGGACGGGCGACCGCAATCTCTGGATCTCCAGGTTTCATTGAGCCATCGCACCAGAAGGGATCTTCTGTGGTGGCTGCAGTCCCCGGCGGTGTCGGGGGGCAAGTCTTTTCGCCCTTTCTCGTGGACGGTGATCACCACGGATGCCAGCCTGTCGGGCTGGGGTGGTGTTCTGGGCGTTCTGTCCGCCCAGGGAACTTGGTCGGAGGAGAAATCCTCCCTTCCGATCAACATTCTGGAATTGCGAGCGATAAATCTCTGCCTTCGGCGTTGGACGGACAGACTGCAGGGCCGTCCGGTTCGGGTGCAGACAGACAATGCCACTGCGGTGGCCTACATCAACCACCAAGGGGGCACCAGGAGTGCCCGCGCGGCTCGGGAAGTGGCCGACATTCTGTCTTGGGCCGAGACACACGTCCCGGCGATAACGGCAGTTCACATTCCGGGGGTGGAGAACTGGCAGGCAGATTATCTGAGTCGCCAGACCCTGGACCAGGGGGAATGGTCCCTTCACCCGGATGTCTTCCAGATGTTGTGCGCGAAGTGGGGTTCACCAGATGTGGACCTGTTCGCGTCTCGTCTAAACTACAAGTTGGAAAGGTTCGTGGCAAGGATGCGCGATCCTCGAGCAGACGCGTCAGACGCGTTAGTGGCTCCCTGGCACTATCGTCTGAGGTATGCCTTTCCGCCGATTCAGCTGCTGTCCAGGTTCCTTCGCAGGTTAGCCTCGGAACCGCACACAGTGATTCTGGTGGCGCCAGACAGGCCTCGCCGGTCTTGGTACGCAGATCTCGTGAATCTGGCGATCGACGCTCCGTGGCGTCTGCCTCTTCGAGAAGATCTCCTGTCTCAAGGGCCGATATTCCATCCTGCTTTACAGTCGCTGGCTTTGACGGCCTGGCTGTTGAAAGCGAGGTCCTGAAGGATAGGGGTCTCTCCCCTGAGGTCATTCACACTTTGATCAAGGCTAGAAAGACCTCTTTCGGGGAAGGTTTACTACCGTACTTGGAAGGCCTATTTTGCCTGGTGTGAGTCCAGGGGGTATTCCTCTCGCTTGTATTCGGTATCAAGAGTGTTGGCTTTCCTTCAAACGGGCGTGGACCAGCGTTTTGCGTTGGCCACGATTAAGGGTCAGATTTCTGCGCTGGCCGTTCTCTTTCAACGCCCTGTGGTGTCTAATTCCTTGGTTAGCACTTTTGTTCAAGGGGTGCGACATCTGGTCCCTCCTAGGAGGGAGCCTTTGCCTCCATGGGACTTGAACCTTGTTCTGTCCGTGTTGTAACATGCTCCTTTTGAAAGGATCAGGGAGATCTCGTTGTCTATGTTGTCCAAGAAGGTCGCTTTTTTGGTGGCGATCACTTCGGCTCGCAGAGTGTCGGAGCTGGCAGCTTTGTCTTGCAGATCTCCGTATTTGGTGGTTCTAACCCGTCTTTTCTTCCAAAAAGGATTTCGGAATTTCACCTTAATGAGGACATTGTCTTGCCTTCGCTTTGCGCGAAGCCTAAACATCCAAAGGAGGTGGCTTTGCACTCCTTGGATGTTGTTCGGGCGATCAGGGTTTATCTGTCGTCGACTGAGTCTTTTCGCAAAACGGATTTTCTATTTGTCCTTCCAGAGGGACCTCGGAAGGGCATGGCGGCGTCGGCTTCTACCATCGCCAAATGGATCAGACAGACCATTGAACAGGCCTATGCTTTGAAGGGGAAAGTTCCCCCCATGCCTGTGAAGGCGCACTCTACCAGATCTCTGAGTAGGTCTTGGGCCTGTCATCATCGAGCTTCTGTGGCCCAGGTGTGTAAGGCGGCGACTTGGTCGTCCGTTCACACCTTCTCAAAATTCTACAAAGTGGATGTTCAGGCATCGGCAGATGCTTCCTTTGGCCGCAAGGTTCTTAGTGCGGCAGTGCCTTAGGGTCCCTTATTTTTGGGTCCTTGGCTGTTGGGATGTTTTTATCCCTAGGTTACTTGTTCTTCCTGGGTTGTTGCTCCTGTTGAGCAAGTTTTTTTCCTGTTGCCCAGTTGGTTTCCTTCCTTTGGTAAGGTTCCTTTTTTTCTGATGTGGGTACTGCGTTGCCTTAGACGCGGCTGCGTTTTTTTCCCACCCCTCAGGTCTACACTGCTTTGGGACGTCCCCAATAGTGACGAATATGAAGAGGCGGCGACTGTCGGAGGACGTAAGAGAAAACTGAATTTTTGTAAAATCTTACCTGTAAAATTCCTTTCTCTGAGTCCTCCGACAGTCGCCGCCCCCGCCCCTCTTTTGGGGTTTGTTTATGTACTCTACTGCTATGCTACTGAAACTGAGGTAGGAATGCAGGAAGCAGGATGGTATTGACTGAGGGGACCACCCCCTAGGGGGGGGGGATATGCTAAGAGCTTTGATATTAACATATTCTTTTGCCTAGCTACTCCTACGGAGCAAAGGTCAATAACCCCAATAGTGACGAATATGAAGAGGCGGCGACTGTCGGAGGACTCAGAGAAAGGAATTTTACAGGTAAGATTTTACAAAAATTCAGTTTTTCATTTTCTGCTATATAACATCCCCCCCCCCCCCCCAAAATGTAAAAATCAATTTTTTTCATCATTTTAGGCCAATTTGTATTCTGTTACATATTTTTGGTAAAAAAAATCCCAATAAGTGCATTTTGATTAGTTTGCGCAAAAGTTATCGAGTCTACAAACTAGGGGAAAGATTTATGTCATTCTTTTTTTTTTTACTAGTAATGGCTGCGATTTTTAGCGGGACTGCCACATTGCGGCGGACAGATCGGACCCCTAACTCACATTTTTGACACTTTTGGGGGGACCAGTGACATTACTACAGTAATCAGTGCTAAAAATATGCACTGTTACTGTACTAATGACACTAGCAGGGAAGGGGCTAACCCAGGGGCGATCAAAGGGTTAAGTGTGAGCCTAGGTGAGTGTTTTCTAACTGTATGGGGGAAGGACTTGTGAAATGAACTCAGAGACCTGTGATCCTATATAGGAGGATCACAGGCGCTCTGTGATCATTTCAGAGAGAAGAACGGTCTGCTGTGTTTACAACAGCTGACCAGTGTTCTCTCTCAGCGGGGAGCGATCGCGGGTGCACAGCAGCAATCGCAGCCGCCGGCCTCGTGGATTGGCATCCCTGCTGCGTAGTGGGGGCCGATGCAAGGAGGCGGGGACACGCGCTCTTCCCCCAGGAGTTCTCCCACAAACTGCTGTACAGGTACGGCGATTCGCGCAGCTGAGCCTGCCTGCCGCAGTATATATGAGGCGGGCGGTCGGCACGTGGTTAAGCAAGCTGTGGGCAGGGAAAACCTAAATCCTAATGAAAGTGTAATTTAAACAAGCTGCATGACCCAGAACCCTAGGCACTTTTTAGGGGCATTTATTGGGTTTTAGGGCTTCAAAATGGTGTCTTTTGATTCCATATATATATCTACATTACGGTCACCTTGGCATAGCAGAGTCAATGTACCCTAAACTACATTACGGTCACCTTGGCATGGAAGAGTTTGGTCACCCTGGCATAGTAGAGTCAGTTCACTCTAAACTACATTACGGTCACCCTGAGTTCGGTCACCCTGGTATGGCAGCAGGCTAAGTCAGCTAAACTTCATTACGGTCACCTTGGTATGGCAGGCTAAGTCAGCTAAACTTCATTAGGGTCACCTTGGTATGGCAGGGTCTGGTCACTACGGTCACCCTAACACTTTTACTGTCCGTACAGAAACAACATTATTAAATCTAACTATAATGTTATACAGAACACTAACTACACTGCATATCCCTTTCCTCACACTAAAAGAACAGCAGGAGTAACACTAATGCTTGCACTCTATTCCACAGCCCCTGTATTACTGTGCTAGAGATTTGGCGTGGCTAGGTTATATACTGGGGGGCGTATTCACTAATGATTGGCCTCTGGACCCCCTAGTCACTCCAATCAGCTTTTCCTAATGTTTCTGGGCCAATCACAGGCTTTTTAAGCCCATTTCCTGACCCAGGCATTTTGGGCCATTCTGGTCGCCGAATTCCGAACTTTTCCGGCAAAAAGTTTGAAATTCGGCCGAATTTCGAACAGCCAATGTTCGGGTCGAACTGATGGTCGACTCAAACCGTTCGATCATCCCTACTGGCAACAGTGGACCATACCTGCACAAAGTGTGTGGGCACCACCACTTGTAGTCTCTACCAGGGGAGCATGTGACACTGATATTGCAGTATACAGGGATGTTATCACCCTATAACAGGTCCAAATAAGCGCCTTCATGACAGGATCAATGGGAGTTATGTTAATGAAAGTTGCAGAATAAAATAAATGAAAACAAAATAAAAGCAATTTTTAAAACTACTGGAACGTGAAGGCTCTGAGGAAGAGGCTAAGCCTCGAAACGCGTAAGCCTTTCCAGCTTCAGGGGTTTGGCCTTTGATCTTGATGCGGATGACAACGTATCTATTTGATGTGCTTTTACCAAGAACTCATTTGTGAGTATTTTTATACCTTTTATTTGAACAAATCTTTGTAGAGGATAATGCACTAGGCCAGTGCGCCCTTGTGTTTGTTTTTCGTTTTTAAAGCTTTGGTATTGTAAGAGGGCCACTTTGAGAGAAATAGGACACATTTTTGGGATTTATATGAATTTTGTGTCTTAGTACTTAGTGTTTAAATGAGAGTGCCCTTCCTTACTTAACTATTTATATGGCTGGATACCTGTCACAGGGTTCTTGCAAGCGTCACTCATCTCCATGTGCCTCTAGAGAGAGGAGGCGCCGCGTCATCACTCACAGCGTAATACAGCGGTCCGCACTGCAGGCGACTGCTGTCATCTGTAATCCCGCAAGGGTGACCGAAAGCGTGTATTGTCTTCATGCATGTAAGTGCAATTTTACTCTTCAATAAATGGTATCTATGATAATGCACTATTGGCGGTCCCTCTTCTTTCCCCATTTTTATTGAGGACAAGAGCAGCGATTACCCATCAGGGATCCATCCATTGTCACATTCTAGTAAGGAGAGGAGTGTTCGTTTGATTACAGCCCTACACATATTTAAATCTGGTAAGAGGCTTACCTCCTCCCACCTCACCCGGGAGGCATTAGTGGATATCCCTTTTGCTTGCTTTTGGTGTGTGTTCTCTAGAGTGGATCTTCTCATTTACATGCCCTTATTATTCATCTTTCTGTTAAGAAGCTATGCTGGTGGTGGGATACTGAACACTATTCACTTGGCTTCCTCATCTTAACTCAGCGGTCTCATCACGGACATTGTCAATTGGATTTCATTTTGTATATTATTTGGGACTGTTTCTGTCATGATTTCATTTGTGTTGTCACCCAAATTTTTTGATATTCACTGGTGAATTCACGGCAATATTTGTGTATCAATGTTATTTGTACCAGCAGTTTTTTATTTTATTCACTGTTTTGTATGACCCTTAAGCACATTTGGTCGGTTTTATTCCAGACCCTTCTTTCATGTTTGATATCATTCATGTGATTTCATTTGAACTTTTACACAATTTGATTGATTAGCGCACCTAAACTAACAGATCTGGCTCTCCTGAGAAGCAGAACAGAGCCACAAATGTGTTTTCCTAGCACCTACCTAGGAAGGTGCTACATCATTATAACACTTAATTATTCTTTGTTTTTTAACAGCACATCATTGCTGGATCTTTCACAATAGCGGCATCTAAGAACTCCAGTGGTGGCAAGGTGACTTACTGACCTCTGAGAATAGCAGAAAATATTCCATTATAACAAATATATAATGGTCAGGGGAGTGAACCTGGTTATCACTATCAAGAAGCTTAAAAAAGGCCTTCATTTGAGGGTGGTTTATCAATACGTATGCTTCCAATACCTGACGCGGTTTGACCCGCACCTCAATGGGGCAGCCCCTTCATGGCGACTTTGTGGGCACATTTATTGGCCGGTCATCTTGGTCGGGGGCCACAGGCCCCGCTGCCACATTTACAGTTAAGCGGCGGGGTCGGGGTTGGGCTGTCCCCACCTGGTCATGACCTTTTCATTAAAGCAACTTGGAGCTTTATTTTCTTCAGCATACTGGATAATAGTTTAACTGTGAAGCTGTTTGAATATTTGTGGTTCACGACAAATGTTGCACCATTTTTTTTTTTTTCCCTATGAATGTTCATTTTTTTTTTGTTTTATTTCTGGATGTAATTAATAAATAAATAAAGATTGAAAATAAAAAAGGCCTTCATTTTGCATGGCATTTTGTAGAAGCTACATTTATTTTTTACATCCCAGTGTGTAAAGGCTAATTAAACTCCTCTACCCCCTAGACATGACAAGCATTTTAAGCTTGCAATGGAAGGGGAGGGGCCGCTTACAGTTAATTTTATTTATAAAGCCGTCACAGTCTATATGGCAATCCTGCCCCATACCAGCATGCTGTAGAGAAGGACCCTTGCTGTCTGTGTGAAAGCAGTGGACTTTCTGCAGAGATCCCACACACTCCCTGCTGAGCCAGAGTTGGAGCTCTCCAATCCATAGGGAGAGCTCTAGTTAAGTAGTGGGTAAGCTAGACCTTTTCAGAGAGAGCACCGCTTCCACACAGAGAGCAAGGCTCCTTCTTCTTCCCAGCATGCTGGCAGAGGACCAGCCTTTCTTCTCAGGCTGTGGCTTCTTTGTAAAGAAAACAAAGGGTAAGCCCTTCCACATCTTTTGTTTTAATGCACCTCAAACATATTTAGCTGGTTAAGGCCCCTTTCAGATGGAGCGGATCTGTCCAAGCGGAATCCACCTGCCCAGCGGGAGATATCTCCACTGATCCCTTCTGAGCGGGCGGATGACAGGTCCATGTCCACTCCACTATGCAGAGTGTACACAGACACATGGGCTCTAAGAAAGGGAGCATGTCTCCCGAAACGCGTCAGCTTTCCAACTGCAGTGATCTCATTTCCCCAATGCTGGAGTTGTGACTGATATGCTTTTTATCTTCTCATGTTTATAGGTATGTTTTTGGCATTTCCAATAAATCTTTTATGGTGTTAAAGGTAATACACTAGGCGTTTGCACCATCCTTTTTTTGTTTTTGGCGTAAACGGACAAAGCTCGCTCTCCTCTATGGGGCTGTCAGATGGAAATGGACTGCATGTCCATTTCCATCTGATTGTCATCCAATCTGCTGGACGGATGGCTAATGTATCGCCATATGTCTATTTTTAGGGAGCTTTATCGGATCAGATGCCTGGCGGGTGTCACCAGACACATGTCCACTGACATCCGCTGCCCCATAGAGAACAATGGGTGGTCTGATTGGGTCTGCCTGAAAAACTGACAGGCAGACTTGATGGTGTGAAAGGGGCCTTAACCACTTAAGCCCCAGAAGATTTTACCCCCTTCCTGACCAGGGCCTATTTTGCGATTCGGCACTGCGTGACTTTAACGGACAATTGCGCGGTCGTACGACGCTGTACCGAAATTAGATTTACATCCTTTCTTTTTTTCCCCACAAACAGAGCTTTCTTTCTTTGGTTTTTGATCACTTGTGCGATTTTTTTTTTTTTTTTTTTGATCATGCGCTATAAACAAAAAAAGAGCGACAATTTTGCAAAAATAACAATATTTTTCACATTTTTTTATATGAAATTTCCCCTCCCCCCCAAAAAAATGTAAAAATCAAAAATTTTTAACATTTTTGGCCAATTTGTTTTCTGCTACATATGTTTGGTAAAAAAAAATTTGCAAAAAGCGTATTTTGATTGGTTTGCGCAAAAGTTATTGCGTTTACTAACTAAGGGAAAGATTTTTGTCGTTTTTTTTTTTTTTTTTTGCACGACTGCGACATTGCGGCAGACAGATCGGACCCTTGACTGACATTTTTGACACTTTTGGGGGTACCCGTGACATTACTACAGTAATCAGTGCTATACATATGCACTGTTACTGTAAAAATGACACTGGCAGGGAAGGGGTTAACTCTATTGGAGAAGGGGGGGTTAAGTGTGTCCCTAGGGGCGTGATTCTAACTGTGATTGGATGTGGCTTTTCATGTAACAGCAGAGATCTACGGTCCTACATAGCAGGACTGTATGATCTCTGCTGTTACACAGGGGAGAATGACAGGCGGCTTTGTTTACATTAGCCACCTGCCTTTCTCCCGGTGTAACCGACGATCGCGAGTGACCGGCGGACATCGGGTCCGCCGCCTACACGCGTGGGGGGGTCCGTGAGCGAGCGGGAACGCGCCTCCGGCGGCGCACGCTTGCTCCCTAGAGCCTCACAGGCTAGTGACATACCCCTACGTCACTTTGCCTGTGAGGGGCTGAATGCCGACGTAAATAGTCGTTAGGCAGTCGGCAAGTGGTTAAACTGAATGTTCAGTTCTGGCTTTACCCCTTATACTTCTGCAGTCATAAAGATTATAAAAATTCAAACTCCGGGCTGTTATACTTTTGTGTGACGATGTACCCAAATAACATTGATGTGCTTTTTTTCCCCCACAAATAGTTTTCTTTTGGTGGTATTTGATCACCTCTGTAATTTAAATTTTTTGCGCTATAAACAAAAAAAGAGTGACAATTCTGAAAAAAAAAAAAGAAAACTATATTTTTTACATTCTGCTATAAAACATTCCCAATACAAAAAAAATGTAAAAATCCCCTTTTCTCTTGCGTCCTCCGACAGTCGCCGCCTCTTCATATTCGTCACATATGGGGTATTAGACTTTGCTCCGAAGGAGTAGCTAGGCAACAGAATATGTTAACAATAAAGCTTTTAACATATCCCACCCTCAAGGGGTGGTCCCCTCAGTCAATACCCTCCTACTTCCTGCAACCATATCTCAGTTTTAATGTCTAGCTTGTCAGGAGTGGCTGGCTCTCTCTGTGCTGGGGTTTTCTGCCCCAGACTCTTTCTTCTTTTTGAAATTTTGTTTGAGTTTTCTCTCTACCTTTACTTAGCTGTTATTTTTGTCAGCGTTAGTTCTTCTGATGAAGAGGATCATGCGGACTGGGTCTCGGGCTGATCCCCCTGGTCGCAGGTCGTGGGTCAGTGGCTTCCCAGTCTGCCATCGAGCGTTCAGCCAGGTAACGCTCCTGGCACAGTGAACGACCCATCCCTGTTCGGTGCAGGGATGATTGGTGAGGTGGCTACCTCACTGGACGCTGTGCGGTTTCTTAACCCCCATTGTGTGCGTCTTGAATGCGACTCTCCCTGCCTCATGTGCAGCGGCTTGTTCGCCTGTGCGGGTCCCCCACGCCATGTGAGGTAAGTGTATTTATGTGGGGACCTGTCTGTCTGGGGGGGTGTCAGTCTGGGACTGTGTAACCTGCCTCTATTCACACTGCTTGTCTCCCTATCTCTCGGCTGCATGCTGTGGGCTGCAAGGGGGGGGGGAGCTGTATGACACTGTGTGTGTCAGACTAGTCAGTGTGAGAAGCTGTGTGCTGTGGGGCATGTTTTTTTTTGGCATGTTTGGGCATATACAGTGATCGCTGCGGCGATCTGACATGTATTCTGATATTGGAATGTAATGTGTGTTTTAATGCACTGTGGAGCGGCGGTTTCGGCGCCAAACGACGCCATTTTGCCTACACTCGCTCCGGCTGCATGTTTTACATGCATGGCGGCCATTTTCTTGTAGCCTCCATAGGCTTACATAGAGCGCCCTGGCAGCATCACTTCCTCTTTCCAGGAACACCGATCGAGGCAGCAGCAGCGGCGAGGGTCTCCTCAGGTTTTATCCTTCTGTTCTTGCTATCCATTGCCTGTGTTCAGTTTGCATATTCCCTGTGGGGGTCTTATTGTGCTTGAGTGTGGTGCGGTGGGCTGCGCTTGCCGCGCTTGCTTAAAAGGGGCAGTTAACCCTTTGTTGTCTGGCATTACAGGGGCAATGGATTCTCAGGAGGGCAAATTTCCTACAGCATTGGTGGAAAGCCAGGGGACCGCTGTTTCCCCCCCAGGGGGGGATTTAGCCACTATTGTGGCTGGCCTTGCTGCTCAGGTGCAGATGCTGGTGGCTGCTCAATCTACTAAAAGGCCCAGAGTTGCTCTTTCCTCTGATTCTGAGGGTGAAGGTGATGGGGCTGTTATGGCGGGGGCCTCCTTATCGAGGTCCCGCTCCTCTCTTGATCTAGTGGGGTCTGAGGTGGAGGCTGAAGTTGAGGGGGTTGATAATTCTCCCCCTGGCTCGCCTGAAGAGCTTGCAATCATGGATGAGTTGATTGCTTCCATAAAGCAAACGCTGCGTTTGCAGGACGAAGTGTGTCCCCCGCTGCCTTGGCGGCTTATGGGACGCAGAGAAAACGCAGGACGCCGCAGGTTTTTCCCTGCAATGATGATTTTCAGCGCGCTGTTAAGGAACAATGGCGCAATCTGCGCAAACCTTTTGCGGTACCAAGTAGATTCAAGCTGCGTTATCCTTTTTCGCCTTCCACTGATGAAAGGTGGTGTGTGCCTCCCCCAGTGGATCACGCAATTGCGGTTTTGAACAAAGCCACTGCGATTCCTGCAGAGGATTCCCCTGTGTTCCGTGATGCCACGGATAGGAGACTGGAGTCTCTTGCCCGTCATACTTATTCTGTTACGGGTTCTATGCTTAAGGCTCTGTTTGCTTCTCTCATGGCGGCCCAGGCGATCGCAAGTTGGACGCAGATGCTTAGGCGCGTCCTAGTGGCCGACTCGGCCTCGCCGGCGACCCTGGATATGGTGGATCAAATCCACCAGGGTGTCATGTATCTGTGTGATGCGGACCTGGACCTGGTTCCGTTGGCTGCACGTGTGCACAGCGTGGCGGTGTTGTCTCGCCGCCTGGTTTGGTTAAAATGTTGGTCGGTGGACCAATCTTCACGTAAGACCTTAGCCAATCTACCTTATGATGGGTCTCGCCTTTTTGGGGAGTCCCTGGATGTGTTGATTAAGGGGATCACCGGGGGTAAGAGCACTCTCTTGCCCCATTTCCCCAAGGCTAAGGGGGCTTCTGGGAAGAAGCATGCTAATTTTCGGCCCCCTCAGGGGTCCTTTCGTGCCTTTCGGCCGCACTACAAGGGCAAGCCGTTCAAAGGTCAAGGCTCTCAGAAGAAGCCCTGGTCTGGTAAACAGAAGTCCGGGCAATCCGGATCTGCAGCCCATAACAGTTCGGCCTGAAGGGGCGCCCTCACCCAGTTTTGGGGTGGGGGGACGCTTGCTCGGTTTTCTTCAGCCCTGGTTGGCCCGTGTGCGGGACAGATGGGTTCAGGAAATCGTTCGATCTGGTTACAAGATCGAGTTTCTCTCTCGGCCGGAGAGCAGATTTTTTCCCTCAAATCTTCAACTGTCTCCAGAGCGTTTGCGGGACCTGCATATCACGTACCTGGTGGAGACCAAGCTGTAGAGGGGGCTTCTCTTGCACCTCCTGTCCAACACCCCTGATAGAGATGACAGGCGGTGTAAGACACAGAGTGGCACGAGGGCCGGTATAGCAGGTGATGTCTTGGCAGAAGACTGATGGCTGTGGATCACCGGATGAACACCTGAAACTGGAACTCGGTGATGCTGGATGAGAAGGCAGGAGCGTAATCGGAACACAAGCCAAGGGGTTGTCAACAGCCGGACAGCACGGGTACAGGAACGTGAGGCAGAAGCGGAGTCAGGATACAAGCCGAAGTCGGTACACAGTCTGGCAGCAAGGTACAAAGGCATAAGGCAAGGCAGGGTCAAAGACAGGCTGAGGTCACAAGGCAGGCAGGAATCCAAGGAGAGTCAAAAGGCAAGCCGGGTCGGTGTAACGGGAAATCCACAAGCAGGTCAGGGCACAGGTAAACAGGAACACAAGCTGAAAGACCACTCAGCAATGTGCTCCTGTCACCGCCTGGTATAAATAGGCCGTTTGGCGCCAATTGCGTGCGCACGTTGCGTACGCACGTTCGCGCGTCCGCGCATTGGCGCGTTCGCGCATTGGCGTGTTCGCGCATTGGCGCATGCGCATTCGCACATTGCTTCCCGTGTGCCTGGGCACGCGCACTGAGCGTCTCTTACATTGCCCCCCCCCAATGGGCGGCCTCCGGATGCCCATCTGCAACATCTTCTCAGGATGAAGCTGAAAAAAGGTTTGAATTAGATCCGTAGCATGGAGGTTGGCTTCTGGTTCCCAAGAATTTTCTTCCGGGCCATAGCCCTTCCATTTAATCAGGTACTGGACAGTACCTCCTCTTTTCCTACAGTCTAATATTGCTTCAACCTCGTATTCCTCGTTGCCATCAATAGTTTCAGGCGGAGGTGGATCCGACTCTCGGTCAGGAAATGGATTGGGTCTGGTAGGCTTCAGTAGGGACACATGGAAAACAGGATGAATTCTGTATGTTTCCGGGAGTGAAAGTTCATAGGCAGCAGGATTGATTTGTCTCTTAATAGAGAATGGACCGATATATCTAGGCCCCAGTTTCTTAGACGGACATGACAGTTTTAGATTGATAGAGGATAACCAAACCTTGTCTCCCGGTCTGAGGTTTAGATCTCCCCTCCTCTTCCTATCAAAAAATTTTTTGTTGTCTTGCTGTGCTCTGACAATGGCATCTTGCAATAATTTGTTGTTGGTTTGCAAAAATGTAGCTTTTTCCTGGACTGCGGGAACCAAGGAATCAGGTATTACGTCAGGCATAAAGGCCGGGAAGTACCCATAGTTTGCAAAAAACGGGGCTTGACCCGTGGCTGAATGCACTGCGTTATTATATGCAAACTCTGCTAGGGGTAAAAGTGATGCCCAGTCGTCTTGTGAGAAAGATGAAAAACACCGGAGGTACTGCTCCAGGGTCTGGTTTGTACGCTCCGTTTGCCCGTTTGTTTGCGGGTGATAAGCTGAGGAAAAGTATGTGTCAATTTTTAATGTTTTGCAAAGGCCTCTCCAGAACCTCGAAGTAAATTGCACCCCTCGGTCTGAAGTGATATTACTAGGAACCCCGTGGAGCCGAACCACTTCCTTGATGAAGGTTTGGGCAGTTTCCATTGCTGAGGGAGTTCCCAACATAGGGATAAAGTGGGCCATCTTTGTTAGTCTGTCGACCACCACAAAGATGGTCGTGAATCCTTCAGAAGGAGGGAGCTCAACGATAAAGTCCATGTTTATCATTTCCCAAGGCCTCTTGGGAATGGGCAAAGGTCTTAGCAAACCCCAGGCTTTGGCCTTGTCATTCTTGTTCCGGATGCAGATTGTACAGGTGCTAACATAATTACGGCAGTCGGACTTCAGACCAGGCCACCAAAAGGACCGTTGTACCAGGTCAACCGTTTTAGATATCCCAAAGTGCCCTGCCAAGGGGTGATCATGGCACAGGCCGAGGATCTTGGCACGTAGACCTGGAGGTACAAACACTTTTTGGTTATAGAAAAACAGACCTTCTTCTTCCTGAAGGCACATACCTGATGGTAAAACATCCCTTGTGGACGCCTGCTTCAGCTGCGTTAACAGATCCGCTTGCAAAAGTAGAAAACTTTGGGATGGCAGGATTGTGTCTACTGGGTGACACTCTTCGTCCTCTGGGTACATGCGGGAAAGTGCATCAGGTTTGCCATTCTTGGAGCCTGGCCTGTAGGTGATATGGAAGGTAAAACGAGAAAAGAACAGTGCCCACCTGGCTTGACGTGGTTTCAGTCTCTTAGCTGTTCGGAGGTACTCCAGATTTTTGTGGTCAGTAAAGATCAGGATAGGGTGAGATGCTCCTTCTAATAGGTAGCGCCATTCCTCCAAGGCCGCCTTGATGGCCAGTAATTCCCGGTCTCCAACATCGTAGTTCCTTTCTGCTGGGCTGAGTTTCCTGGAAAAGAAGGCAACAGGATGAAGAAGAGATTTCGTACCTGAACGCTGTGACAGGATGGCACCTATGGCATTTTCTGAAGCATCCACCTCGAGAACATAGGGCAGAGCGGGATTTGGGTGTCGTAAGATAGGTGCAGTAGTGAATAGAATCTTCAACTGGTCAAACGCAGCTTGTGCTGCCGGTGTCCATTGGAAACGGGTGCCTTGCCTTGTTAGCTGGGTGACTGGAAGCATAATGGCGGAGAAGTTCTTGATAAACTTGCGGTAAAAATTAGCGAAGCCAATGAACCTTTGTGTGCTCTTCCTGTCTGTGGGAGTGGGCCATTCGAGGATCGATTTGACCTTTTGGGGGTCCATGGAGATCCCAGAAGTGGAAATGACGAGTCCCAAGAATTGGATTGATTCCTTTTCGAACTCGCATTTCTCAGCCTTTGCGTATAATCCATGGTCTCTTAGGCGGCCGAGAACCTTCTTGACATGTTCACGGTGCATTTCAATGGAACCTGAAAAGATAAGAATATCGTCAAGGTAGACAATCATAAACAAATCAAGGAAGTCTCTGAAAATATTGTTCACGAAATGCTGAAAAGTAGCTGGAGCATTGCACAATCCAAAGGGCATGACAAGGTACTCGAAGTAGCCGAATCTTGTGCGAAAGGCGGTCTTCCACTCGTCGCCCTCACGGATCCGTACTAGGTTGTATGCTCCACGTAGGTCAAGTTTTGTGAATACCGTGGCTGCCCTGAAACGTTGGAAAAGTTCAGGAACTAAGGGCAGGGGGTATCTGTTTTTGACAGTAACCTTGTTCAACTCCCGATAATCAACACAGGGGCGTAGAGAATGATCCTTCTTTTCAACGAAGAAAATACCAGCCCCTGCGGGGGACGTAGAGGGCCGGATGAAGCCTTTTTTCAGGTTTTCGTCGATGTAAAGGCGTAATGCCTCAAGTTCTAGTTCAGAGAGGGGGAAGATACGCCCAAACGGTATCTCAGCACCTGGTAAAAGTTCAACTGGGCAGTCATACGACCGGTGAGGTGGTAGGATGTCTGCTTTCTGTTTATCAAAGACTTCCAAGAACTCATGGTAAGCTGCAGGCACAAGTTGGGATGCAGAGGGATCAGGTTGCAGGCCCAAAAGTGATGCAGGTTTCCCTGGACTGGGCTGGAAGCAGTTTTGTTGACAATAGGTGGATGGAAATGCCACTTCTCCTGACTTCCAGTTTATCTGAGGATTGTGTGCTTGTAGCCATGGGATACCGAGAATGATAGGGAACAGAGGAGATGGGATAATATCCAAGCACAAGTATTCTCGGTGGCCTTTATTAGAGATAGCCAGTAATGGGCAGGTTTCTTGGGTTATAGGCCCGGACTTGAGATGGGATCCGTCAGCTAGATGGATAGATAACTGACGGGTTTTCGCTTGCAGAGGGATCTGATGACGCTGAGCAAAGTCACTGTCCATGAAGCAGCTGCAAGCGCCGGAGTCAATAATGACTGGGACTTGGATGGTCTTTCCGAGAATCTGTAGTGAGAGAGGTAGAGTAATGTGAGTGGACAGAGCCTTCCCAGAACTGTTTGCAAGGTAAGAAGGAAAAGCAAACTGAGACTTACTAGGCCGCACCGGGCAGGTCTGAAGGTAATGTCCGGCTTCCCCACAATAGAGGCATAAGTTGTTTCGGCGTCTTCGCAATCTCTCCTCAGTGGTTAGTGGAGAACGTAAAAGTCCGAGTTGCATGGGCTCCACACTGGAGGTTGTGGGGAAAGCGACAGGTGGACGAAAAGCCGGAGGTGACGGCACTTGAGGCAACATCCAGGTAGGTCTGGAACTTCCAGCTCTTTCCACTCTCCGCTCCCTGAGCCTGCGGTCAAGCTGGATAGTAAGACTAATAAGGTCATCAAGAGAATCAGGCGTACCCACTCTGGCAAGTTCATCCTTAAGGCCCTCTGATAGGCCGAGACGGAATTGATGCCGTAAGGCTGCATCATTCCAGCCTGTATCGGAAGCCCATCTGCGGAATTCGGCGACATAGTCCTCAGCAGGGCGGCGGCCTTGTTGTAATGTATGTAGGGTTGCTTCGGCTGTAACAGATCGCTGGGGGTCGTCATAAAGCTGCGCCATCGCTTCGAAAAATGATGAGATGGTGTTCAAGGCTATATCATTTTGTTCCAGGAGACGGTGGGCCCAGGATTGCGGCTCTCCGAGAAGTAGAGAGATTACGAACCCCACCTTGGTGGATTCAAGTGAGAAAGTCCGTGGCTGCAGGGCAAAGTATAGCTCACAAGAATTCCTGAAAGCCCGGAATTTGTGTCGGTCACCCGAAAATCGTTCTGGAGCAGGTACCCGAGGTTCCGGTGGTGGCAAAACCACTGAAGGTGTGGATAGAGCCCGTTCGGGCATGTAGGTCCCAGGTGCCGGGGTTGCCGGGGTAGAAGCCATGGATTGGATGCGACCCTCTAATTGGAAGTAACCCTCTTGCAAGGATTTGACTGCTTGGGTAAGCGAAGCAAGTTGCTGGCATACTGCCTCTAGAGGTGAAGCCCCTCTCTCGGTCTCCGACATCTGGCTGAGTGGTACTATCACGTACCTGGTGGAGACCAAGCTGTAGAGGGGGCTTCTCTTGCACCTCCTGTCCAACACCCCTGATAGAGATGACAGGCGGTGTAAGACACAGAGTGGCACGAGGGCCGGTATAGCAGGTGATGTCTTGGCAGAAGACTGATGGCTGTGGATCACCGGATGAACACCTGAAACTGGAACTCGGTGATGCTGGATGAGAAGGCAGGAGCGTAATCGGAACACAAGCCAAGGGGTTGTCAACAGCCGGACAGCACGGGTACAGGAACGTGAGGCAGAAGCGGAGTCAGGATACAAGCCGAAGTCGGTACACAGTCTGGCAGCAAGGTACAAAGGCATAAGGCAAGGCAGGGTCAAAGACAGGCTGAGGTCACAAGGCAGGCAGGAATCCAAGGAGAGTCAAAAGGCAAGCCGGGTCGGTGTAACGGGAAATCCACAAGCAGGTCAGGGCACAGGTAAACAGGAACACAAGCTGAAAGACCACTCAGCAATGTGCTCCTGTCACCGCCTGGTATAAATAGGCCGTTTGGCGCCAATTGCGTGCGCACGTTGCGTACGCACGTTCGCGCGTCCGCGCATTGGCGCGTTCGCGCATTGGCGCATTGGCGTGTTCGCGCATTGGCGCATGCGCATTCGCACATTGCTTCCCGTGTGCCTGGGCACGCGCACTGAGCGTCTCTTACACTGCACCTGGCGGTGCGGGACCTGAGGGCTCAGGGAGTGGTGGTTCCGGTGCCTCATCGGGACAGATTTCGGGGGTTTTATTCCAATCTGTTCACCGTGCCCAGGAAGGAGGGCAAGGTTCGTCGAATTCTGGACTTGAAGGCTCTGAACCGCTCTGTGCGGGTTCGCAAGTTCCGCATGGAATCCCTGCGGTCGGTGGTGGCTGCCCTGGTTCCGGGGGAATTCATGGCCTCCATCGATTTGAAGGATGCGTATCTTCACATCCCCATTTTCGAGGGTCACCAGAGGTACCTTCGATTTGCCATTGCGGAGGATCACTACCAGTTCGTGGCGTTGCCTTTTGGTCTCGCCTCGGCTCTGCGGGTCTTCACCAAGGTGCTTGCACCGGTTCTGGCATTATTGAGGGCCCAGGGCGTTTCTGTCCTGGGGTATCTGGACGACATTCTGGTTCGGTCTGCGACCAGCCAGGGTCTGGAGAAGGACCTGTCTGTCACGATGCAAACTCTGCAGGAGTTTGGTTGGACGATAAATTTTCCAAAGTCGACACTGAGTCCGTCGGTTCGTCTTCCCTACCTGGGAATGATTCTGGACTCGGTGCTGGCGAAGGTCTTCCTGCCGGAAGACAAACTCAGGACTCTCCAGGAGGAAGTCAGGTCCCTCAGGGACGTTCCGCACTCGTCTCTGCGGACGTGTATGAGATGTCTGGGATTGATGGTCTCGGCCTTCGAGGCGATTCCATTCGCCCAGTTTCACACGCGGGGTCTCCAGGCGGAGATCCTGTCCAGGTGGGACGGGCGACCTCAATCTCTGGATCTTCAAATCTCGTTGAGTCATCGCACCAGAGGAAACCTTCTGTGGTGGCTCCAGTCCCCGTTGGTGTCCGGGGGCAAGTCGTTTCGTCCTGTCTCGTGGACGGTGATCACCACGGACGCCAGCCTGTCGGGCTGGGGTGGAGTTCTGGGCGTTCTGTCCACCCAGGGGACTTGGTCGGAGGGGGAGTCTTCCCTTCCGATCAACATTCTGGAATTGCGTGTGATAAGTCTCTGTCTTCATCGCTGGACGGACCGGCTGCAGGGCTGCCCGGTTCGGGTGCAGACGGACAATGCCACGGCGGTGGCCTACATCAACCACCAAGGGGGCACCAGGAGTGCCCGAGCGGCTCGAGAAGTGGCCGACATTCTGTCTTGGGCCGAGACTCATGTCCCGGCGATAACGGCGGTTCACATTCCGGGGGTGGAGAACTGGCAGGCGGACTATCTGAGTCGCCAGACCCTGGATCAGGGGGAATGGTCTCTCCACCCGGCTGTCTTCCAGATGTTGTGCGCGAAGTGGGGTCTTCCAGATGTGGACCTGTTCGCGTCTCGTCTCAACAACAAGGTGAGAAGGTTCGTGGCACGGACGCGCGACCCTCGGGCAGACGCGTCGGACGCGTTAGTGGACCCGTGGCATCAGTACAGGCTGATGTACGCGTTTCCACCGATTCAGTTGCTGTCCAGGTTCCTTCGCAGGTTGCACTCGGAACGCAGCGCGGTGATTCTTGTGGCACCGGACTGGCCTCGCCGGTCCTGGTACGCAGACCTCGTGAATCTGGCGGTCGACGCCCCGTGGCGTCTGCCTCTTCGAGACGATCTACTGTCTCAAGGACCGATTTACCATCCTGCTTTACAGTCGCTGGCTTTGACGGCCTGGCTGTTGAGACCGAGGTCCTGAAGGAGAAGGGTCTCTCTCCAGAGGTCGTTCATACTTTGATCAACGCGAGGAAGTCTTCCTCGGGGAAGGTTTATTACCGTACTTGGAAGGCCTATTTTGCCTGGTGTGAGTCCAGGGGGTTTTCACCCCGCACGTACTCGGTTTCCCGTGTGCTGTCTTTCCTTCAGACGGGTGTCGATCAGCGTTTGGCGCTGGCTACGATAAAGGGTCAGGTGTCTGCGCTGGCCGTTCTGTTTCAACGTCCCGTGGCTTCCAACTCCTTGGTTGGCACCTTTGTTCAGGGTGTGCGGCATCTGGTTCCCCCTAGGAGGGATCCTCTGCCCCCTTGGGACTTGAATCTCGTTCTATCTGTGTTACAACGTGCTCCTTTTGAACAGATCAGGGAGATCTCGTCTATGTTGTCCAAAAAGGTCGCCTTTTTGGTGGCGATCACTTAGGCTCGCAGAGTGTCGGAGCTGGCGGCTTTGTCCTGCAAGTCTCCGTACCTGGTTATTCATTTGGATAAGGTGGTCTTGCGACCTAATCCTTCTTTTCTTCCGAAACGAGTTTCGGAATTCCATCTTAATGAGGATATTGTCTTGCCTTCGCTGTGCGCGAAGCCTAAACATCCAAAGGAGGTGAGATTGCATTCTCTGGATGTTGTTCGGGCGATAAGGGTTTACCTTAAATCGACTGAGTCTTTTCGTAAGACGGACTCCTTGTTTGTTCTTCCAGAGGGTCCTCGGAAGGGCATGGCGGCTTCGGCCTCCACCATCGCCAAATGGATCAGGCAGACCATTGAACAGGCCTATGCTTTGCAGGGAAAGGTTCCTCCTGTACCTGTGAAGGCGCACTCTACTAGATCATTGAGTACGTCTTGGGCCTGTCGTCATGGGGCTTCTGTAGCCCAGGTGTGTAAGGCGGCGACTTGGTCGACCGTGCACACTTTCACAAAATTCTACAAAGTAGATGTTCAGGCATCGGCGGATGCTTCCTTTGGCCGCAAGGTTCTTAGTGCGGCTGTTCCCTAGGGTCCCTTGTTGGGGACTCCTGGCTGTTGGGATAAGTTTTGTATCCCCTGGTTTTTTGTCTTTTCCTGGGTTGTTGCTCCTGTTGAGCACTTGTTTTTTGCTGTTGCCCAGCTGGTTTCCTTCCTTTGGTAAGGTTCCTTTCTTTGATGCGGAGACTGCGTTGCCTTTCGGCGCGGATGCGTTTCCCACCCCTCATGTTTGCACTGCTTTGGGACGTCCCCATATGTGACGAATATGAAGAGGCGGCGACTGTCGGAGGACGTAAGAGAAAACTGAATTTTTGTAAAATCTTACCTGTAAAATTCCTTTCTCTGAGTCCTCCGACAGTCGCCGCCCCCGCCCCTCTTTTGGGGTTTGGTTGTATACTCTACTGCTATTCCACTAAAACTGAGATATGGTTGCAGGAAGTAGGAGGGTATTGACTGAGGGGACCACCCCTTGAGGGTGGGATATGTTAAAAGCTTTATTGTTAACATATTCTGTTGCCTAGCTACTCCTTCGGAGCAAAGTCTAATACCCCATATGTGACGAATATGAAGAGGCGGCGACTGTCGGAGGACTCAGAGAAAGGAATTTTACAGGTAAGATTTTACAAAAATTCCGTTTTTCTTTTATCATTTTATGCCAATATGTCATCTGCTTCATATTTTTGGTAACAAAAAAAAAAAAAATCCCAATACGAGTATATTGATTGGCTTGCACAAAAGTTATTGTGTCTACAAACCAGGGCAAAGATTTATGTCATTTTTATTATTTTTTTTTTTTTTTGCTAGTAATGGCTGCGTTCAGCGATTTGTAGCAGAACTGCGACATTGCGGCAGACAGATTGGACCCCTAACTGACATTTTTTACACTTTTGGGGGGACCTGTGACATTACTACAGTAATCAGTGCTAAAAATTTGTACTGTTACTGTACTAATGACACTGGCAGGGAAGGGGTTAACACCAGGGGCGATCAGAGGGTTAAATGTGTCCCTAGGGGGTGCTTTCTAACTGTGTGTGGGATGGGCTTGCTGAATAACCAGAGACCTGTGTTCCTAAATAAGAGGAACACAGGATCCCTGTGTTCATTATTGACAGAACAGCGGTCTGCTGTGTTTACAACGGCAGACCGCCGCTCTGTCTCCATGGGTAACGATCGCGGGTGCCTAGTGGACATCGCAGCCACCGGACCCACTGCTTGGCTCCCTCTGTAGTCAACTGGCGTGTGCGCGCCCCCACTAGCGGTCCCGCAAAACGACGTACAGCTATGTCATTTCGCGGGACAGGGCCAACCTGCCGCAAGTGATTAAATAGCCTCTCCCATAATCGCCCTTAGCAGCTTGTGAGAGACTCAGGAGTCCAGTTATGGCTGAACACAGGACTACAAATCCCACAGTCCTTTGCTTCTTGGCTCAGAAATGTGATGCAAACAATCTAAGTGCAGAACTAGAGGGAAACAGGAGCAGACTGCAGCAATGAGGTCATGTCCACTGTATTCATACTATGATAGTCGGCACCTGACTACATTTATATGGCCATGTCCATATTTGGTCACTGACATCACAGGGTGACCACACCCCTTTGTTTACTTTATCAGTGGGGATTACCAGAGACGTCACGCGACACGCAGAAAGCGTCTGGATCAGTCAGGTGTGAGTTTATGCGGGTTGGCAGCTGTCATACATTGTGATTGACGTGGACCTACATTCTTAGACGACATGATTGATAATAGTTATACATTGAGGGACAATTAAAAAAAAAAAAAAAAAACATTAAAAGGTGTGTGTTCCTTAAGCCGGCCATAGACGAATCAAAATAATTTCTATTATTATTATTTTTTTATTTATGTTGGTTGAACTGGATGGACAAGTGTCTTTTTCAACCAGATTATCTATGTAACTATGAAATTCAGCCAGTTCAGCAGGCACCAGTCGAATTTCGATTCATCCATGGGCAAGCTGGTTATACTGAGGTTGATCTATCTATCGATCGACTTCAGCACAACCAGCCTGTCAGTTTTATTTTAGTGCGATCACTGCTGATGGCTATAGCCCGTTGTTGAATGATCATAGAGTGCCTGTGATCCTTCTATATAGGATGTAAACACAGCCAACCGTTCTTCTCCCTGGAATGATCACAGAACCTTTTAGATAGGATCACAGGTCTCTATGGTCATTCCACAAGCCACGCCCCTAGGTACACATTTAACCCCTTGATCACCCACACTGTTAACCCCTTCCCTGCCAGTGTCATTATTATAGTAACAGTGCATATTTTTAGCACAGATTACTGTAGTAATGTCACTGGTCCCCCTAAAAATGTAAAAAATGTCAGTTAGGGGTCTGATCTGTCCGACGCAATGTCGCAGTCCCGCAAAATAAATTGCATCGCCGCCATTACTAGTTAAAAAAAAAACAATAAAAATGACATAAATCTTTCCTGTAGTTGGTAAACGCAATAACTTTTGAGCAAACCAATCAAAATACGCTTATTGCAATTTTTTTTACCAAAAATATGTAGCAATAAAGAAATTGGCCTAAAATGTTAGAAAATTTTGATTTTTACTTTTTTTTTTTTTTTTTGAGAATTTCATATAAAAAAATGTGAAAAATATTGTTATTTTTTCAAAATTGTCGGCCTTTTTTTGTTTATAGCGCAAAAAATAAAAATCGCACGGGTGATCAAATACCACCAAAAGAAAGCTCTGTTTGTGGGAAAAAAGGACATCAATTTCATTTGGGTACAGCGTCGCACGACCGCGCAATTGTCCGTTAAATTCACGCAGTGCCAAATCGCAAAATAGGGCCTGGTCATTGAGCAGCCAAATCCTACGGGGCTTAAGTGGTTAAGTGATGTTAAACACACACTATTTAATTGACATTTTCCCATCTCTTTCTGTATGTGGATGATGGCACTGTAATTATTTTAATAAGAAAAACATCTAAGTACCCTTTTCCTAATACAGCAGTCACATGACCCAACTCTCTCCTAGCCTGTCTAGACCCGGGCAGAGCCGCGGAAAGCGGCAGGAGGGGGGCGTCTCCTCCCACTCACTGGGGTAACAACCGAGCAGCTCCTGAGCCGCATCAGTTGTTACCACCTGAAAGCCGACTCTAAATAATGGTACCAGGATGATGCCTCTAGCTGTAGGCATCACCCACTTATTGCAGCCGACATAGAGCTACATCGATTTGCAGTAAGTGGTTAAAGATTGTCATACAAATCTTTATTATTTTTTGGCAATATAATGGTGTAGTCGGATTTCCACCAGTCACAATCTGTGTCACGCCCCTCCAGCCTGTGTCTTAGAATAAAAAGCAAGGTGAAGCCTCCATCAATCTACATATAGTATCCTGCCCCCATTGTGTTTAGCTGGTTAGTGGGCGTGAAGGTAAAGGGAGGGAGTGGGCTGTCATTTACCACTGTGTATAATACGCCCATATGTGTGACTCTATAGTCACATTGGCTGCTCTGATGTCATAGGGAGGAAATTCTCAGCATAGAAGCTCACTGAAAACTGAGCATGTGCAGAGTTGCCACCGCAGGTGCAAAATCTGAAATTGGTAATGTTCCGCACTACAGTGTGAACAAAATGGCTGCAGCAAACCTCACATATCCCACCTAGTGGGGTATGGAAATGAAAATAAAGAAGAGGTATAGGTGGCTCTACCTGTATAATTTGTGCAATCCCTATGAAAATAAAACAGAAACAAGTGAAAAAAGTTATATAAGGGATAAACTAAATGTAAAAATGTGTATGTGTGGTCCTATTGCACAAACCCCACATGAAAACACTGATAAAGTGCAAACATGAAAAATGCTTATATGCTATAATAGTGATCCACACTTATAAATTACTAGACACACTCTGTAATAATAAATACAGTGCTACAGGAAAGTGCTCTCCATGCAGAAATGTGCAAAAAAAAGTGCAATGTTCAAATGAGTCCATAAAACAATCCAATAGGTAAAAAAACTCATAAAAAATGATAAAATTATATGGTGCGAAAAATATATTCTCCATGGTGCGAAAAATATATTCTCCAAGGTGCAGCATCAGTCTCTTGGTGATAAAAACAGGAGGTGAATCCCCTCGTTCTCCCCCCTCAGCTCCACACTCACCAGAGGACTGAACCCCTGCAGGGGTCAGATGCACTAACACACCTACAGTGGTACAAGGAATACAAGCAGTCTGCAAAGTACACTATGTCCTGAACGCTGTGCGTTCCATGGATCAGAAACTCAGAAACGTAAGTGACCAAGTGTACTTTGCAGACCGCTTATATTCCTTGAACTGCTGTAAATGTGTTTTCTGGTTTTAAAATAAATGCATTTGTTACGGACTCACATGATGAGTTGCCTCTCTTGTCCATATACACTGTGAGGGGAATTCCCATTGAACAGACCCGGTGAGACGGAGGAGGAGATACAGGATCGTGTATTATACCATTTGTTGGGCAGGGGTTCAGTCCTCTGGTGAGTGTGGAGCTGAGGGGGGAGCACGAGGGGATTCACCTCCTGTTTTTATCACCAAGAGACTGATGCTGCACCTTGGAGAACATATTTTTTGCACCATAGCACGTTACCAATTTTTATGAATTTTTTTACTTATTAGATTGTTTTATGGACTCATTTGAACATTGCACTTTTTTTGGCACATTTCTGCATGGAGAGCACTCTTCTGTAGCACTGTATTTATTATTACAGAGTGTGTCTAGTAATTTATAAGTGTGGATCACTATTATAGTATTTAAGCTTTTTTTATGTTTGTACCTTATCATTGTTTTCATATGGGGTTTGTGCAATAGGACCACACATACACATTTTTACATTTAGTTTATCCCTTGTATAACTTTTTTTCACTAGTGTCTGATTTTTTTTTTTAAGGATTGCACATATTATACAGAAAACGCCACCTATACCTCCTCTTTATATACAGGTGCAAAATGCTCAGGGGCGTAACTACAGGGGTTGGAATTGCAACCGGGCCCCATGCTCCAGGGGGCCTATGCGGCCCCCCTGTAACCTGGATAGGAGGGGCGGCGGGGGCAGCATGTAGAGAAATCACTGTCCTCCTTTTACCTCCTGTAGCTGCAAGAGGAAAATGGAGGAGATTGGTTCCTCTGTATGCTGCCCCTGCCACTCCTCCTATCCAGTTCACTTGTGTTCTTCTGTCTCTGGGCCCCTGTGTGCTCCCCTGCCCCCCCCCCCCCCCACACACTGTGCTTCCTCTCCTGCTGGCTGCTGCAGGGGATGTGACACAATAGAGAACCAGGAAGGGGTCGGTAAATATGTAATTTACCAGCTCCTTCTTTTTCTAAATGGACAGAGTCATAGTCAGTGACACTGTAAAAAAAATTAAATAAAATGATAACAAATAATACAATTAAAATACCAAAAAATAAAAACTACTGACACCATTGGGTGAACTTCCAGGATCGCAAAGGTCACACTTGCGGCCCGGCCCTGGCATTTCACCACCGTGGGGAGGCCCCTAGATGGCAGTAAGGGGGCCCACTCTTGTGAAAGGGCCCCACAACAAGAGTAAAGGGCCCCAGGATCAGTGGGAAGAGCCCCAGGCTTGATGGTCAGGGGCCCGGGGGGGGGGGGGGGGCCTTCATGGTTTTTTGCACTGGGGCCCTGAAGGTTCTAGTTACGCCTCTGGCAAAATCCCTAGCTGAACTGGGGACTTGGACAGAAGGGGGAGATAGAGAGCAGCGGGATCAACCAGGTTTTTTGCAGAATACTGAAAATGAATCTCATAGTGACTGAGTGAGTATGAAGAGCATGTGATACACCATTTATTATAATTATAGTTTATGATGTGGGTTTAGTGAGACGTTAAGTAAATGAGACACAGATACTGTATGTTGTCATTATCATAAGCCTATTGGTCTTTTTAATGTGTCAATTTTCAAATACGCTATAGCTAAGGTATGATGATGTTTAAAACAGTTTGATGTCTGTATTATAGCTTCTGTATTTGTGTCATTCTTCCAGGTGTTCCTAATTCAGAAAAATGCCATGGCCTCAGCACTGCTATCATACCCAACTTCTGAAGTCCCCACTAATCAGCCTCCCCCTTATACTGCCCAATAAGGGAAGAAGAAGAAGCCACAAAGACAGAATACAATAGAATTGAATACAATGAAAGATAACACAGGAAAAAGTAATCAAGCCTGTTTTAACACAATGCTTAATAAATGCTTATGAGTCACAATGTTAATAATGACACAATATCACCTTCATACCAGATAAAACGACTGGATTGAATTAGTTGGTATTGGCTGGGGGAAAGGGGTCAATGTCATTGCTTTCAGTGCAAACTATGATAATGTCCAGCATTTTAGAATAAAGTTACAGTTTATTTAGGGGTACATTCACACTGGCCATTGTGTTACAAAGCACCGGCTGGTGTGTGGTGGAAATATGCCAAAGTGCCAATCACAGTACAGCGCACTGTTCACTTTTTCTTTGTATATAAAATCCATGGAAATGTCACTCACAAGGTGCCATTTCACAAAGTTCTATTGGCCGCCATGCAGTGCGAGGAGGTGGTTTGTCTTGATGATCTGGAAAAAAGTATGGCTTGCTATACTTTTCTTAAGTGCACACCACTGCAATGTGGTGGTATGAACCAGCCAGGTAGGGAACACCGAATCTTTTGATGACACTGCAATAGAATAACCACTCAATGCAGTCCTACAAAACTTGGTGTGAATTTAGCCTGAACCCAAGTGCAAAAATGTAATATATTGCAGCAAACCAGTTCTTAGCTGTAGTGACTGCATTTGTTTTCTCTCTGTCCTTTATTTTTACCTGGTGTTTCTGCCAGAAACACATTTTCTGTCCTTGGGTGACAACTAGGTATGGATCCAAACGTGGTTCAAACCCAATTTTCTCCAATATGTGGGAAGCTGCCACATGATTGCCTGTCAGCTTGCCCAATGAGTTGCGTGATGGAGATGCCCCATAGTTGCACGTAACAAAGGGGAGGGAACACTCATGACATCATTGACGTATGAGCCATCTGGGGATTTGAATGCCCATCTCTTCTCCTTTCCTTATTGCTTCCAGGATGGATCAAAGCAATTTTGATTAGACCGGGTTCACACATATGCAGCTGTGAGTTCGTGCCTGGGGTACAGTGCGTCCCTGTTCACCGGTCCAGGTGCGAATTAGGTCTGAATTTTTGCCTGAATTCACACCTGAATCGAAGCTAAAGACGCACAGGACCATTTTTGAATGCAGACCGCAGCCGTCCCGGACCTGTGTAAACCAGCTTCTTTAAAAGCCGGTCACGCTCGCCTGCCATGCGAATTGGATGCAGGGAAACCCACATTCAGTTTGCATACATGTGAACCCAGCTTAAGTCAAAATGATCACGTCCCTGGTGACAACAGGAAAATGGTCACGTCCCTGGTGACAACGGGAAAATGATCACGTCCCTGGTGACAACAGGAAGCCCTAAAATAAAAAAGGGAAGAAGAGCGGGGCTTTCAAATCCCTGGACCACTGTACCAGCTGTTTTGGCAGGTACAGCCAATCACCCACGGAGTTGAGTGCACCGGAGACCAGTGAGTTTGGAAAGTTTAGGGTGTTAATTCACCTTTTTATTTTTTGTACAAACGTGAATTGACACTGTATCAAACTCACTCAGGACAGGGGCTTTTGGAGGGGACTGCAGGCTAGCCTCTTGCCTACTGACTATGGGCCCTGGCTTGTGAGGGAACATTGCTCTTTGTGGGGTGTATGCTGGGGGGACCCTTGGAGTAAAGTTACTTTTGATTCAAGTCCACATCTCCTCAGGACACACAGACTCTGCGACTCTAGTCTTAGGATCCATGTTAACGGCCTATCTGTCAATTGCCAATAGGGGACTGCTGAGTCAGACTCATGGCAGATGCTAATGTCATCAGCTCAACCACCTGTCTTCCACACCCATAGTATAAGGAGCAAGTTGCCAACTGCACCGCACTGTCTCCAACATTCTGGTTGTGTGGCCGGGAATATTCAAGATAATTTAAAAGGGGTTAGGTAACTCCTATGTAAGGTTTTCAGATAATTGTCCCAGTGGTTGACACACTTGGATTTAAATGTGAAGGCAATAGCCTTACGCCATTCCTCACCATCAAAAGTTTTGTTTAGATCCAACTCCCAAGCTAGCATTGAGGAGGATTTAATAAAGTCTTTCCCACCATGTATATGGGCCAAAATTTAGAAATGTTCTTTTTTTTTTTAAAAGGACGTTCTGTAAGTACCGTATATTCCATATAGTGTTGTCGACTAATGTTTTTCTGTACGCAATTTCATATGCATAGGATAATGTAATCAGGCACCTGACCTGGTGGTGTATATATTCGGTGTGAGTTTGTTCAATTAAAGTTCCAGATATTATACAAGCTATTATTGGCTAGTTTTGTATGGGGGGCGGCTAGAATATCTGATATCTCTGTTCAAAACTGAAGGAAGCGGTATTCTGACGGAAGCACACAAGCACATTGTGGGGTCGCGGTTCTATTACAGACACTTTAAATTGTTTGTAAACCCTAAGGCCCCTTTCACACAACGTCAGTTGTCATCCGTTTTTCGTCAGTTGTTATCCGTTTTTCGTCAGTTGTTATCCGTCTTTCATCCGTTGTCATCCGTTTTTACATAGAGATGCATTGATGTCAGTTTTTCATCCGTCAACGGATGGATGAAAAACGGACAAACGGACAGCGTGTGTGAAAGGGGCCTAACAATGAAATTCTCTTAGTGGTTTATTTATTAGAGTTTCGCAAAACTTCACAGGACTTTCACCCAAGAGAGATATGGTTTTTCTAATTAAACCTGATGTGAAAAATGGGTGAATCTTGGGTGAAAATAATATAACCTCTACAACCACACTATCCAACAAATCAACAATTTTTATAAACCCTTAACAATATATTTATTTACAGCTGCTTTTCATATTGTATTTCCTTGTACAAAATTATTGCTAAGGTTCAAAAAGGTGCTAAAAATAATATGCAATGGGGTTTATTTACTAAAACTGGGGGGTGCAAAATCTGGTGCAGCATGGTAGCCAATCAGCTTCTAACTTCAGCTTGTTCAATTAAGCTTTGATAAAAAATAAAAAAAACTGGAAGCTGATTGGTTTCTGTGCAGAGATGCACCAGATTTAGCATTCTCCAGCAGAGGTGCACCAGTTTTAGCATTCTCCTGTTTTGGTAAATTAATGGCATAGAGTTTTTTTTATCAGGCCCATGCTGATAAAAAGTGATTCCTCCACAAATAAAAAGTGTTTGAGTTGAGTTGAATTGTTACTGAGATATCTGTTTTATGCCTATGACATGACGTGTGACCTGTATCAGTTTGAAATGTTTAGAGCAATGGTGAGTCAATGGCTGATTTTGGACATGCTGTAAATATCAGATGCACTATATTCTTGTACTGCAAAAAAATGTGATTTTTTAAATAAAGTTAATTCTTGATTAAAAATTATTTTTTTTTTTGGGAAAGACATCAATTCACTTTCTGGCCTGGAGACACAACAAGAAGTCAGAGGAAATTTCTTCAAAATAAAGGAAAAACTTCACATTGAACAATCAGGTGTCCCAATTTGAAGATTTACCCTCACCTTCTGTTATGGCCCGTATGCACGATCAGAAAATTGTACGAAAAATACCGCTTTCTATTCATCGTACAATAATCTGATCGTTGGTACACAGCTTTCGAGAGTCGATCACAACAGTTCATCCGGAATTATCCGAAGGGACATGCACCGAAACTTTTCTTGTACAATACCAGATCATACGATTTTTGTTTAATCAGTACAGTTGTCGTCCGAAAATACATCACTTTCAAATTTTTATTCTGTCGTACAAGATTTTTCGTAACTTTAGTAACCTCTTTAATTTTTGATATGAGACTAGTATGCAAAAAAAAAAAAAAAAAAAAAGATCATGCGGGCGATAATCTTATTGTGTACCAGGCATTATGGTGGCAGCTGGGCAATGTTAGATTTCTCATTATTTTCTGCCCTTTTGACAGTGGTCATTAGGAAAACAGGAAATAAATCCCCCATTGGCTAAACAGACAACATATTAGGAGCACCAGACCAAATATTGAAAGGATCCAAATAGCCTAAATACTGTAATTATTCATATGTTTACATAAAACTTCCATTGCGTTTTGGGGGCTTAAGACACTTGTACCTATTCAGAGTTTGAATATTGCATGTGGTTAAAGGAGTCAAAGAGGATTTCCAGGATACGTTAATTAGACAGTGATGTATAAGATACAAGGGCTGTACCGGAATTAAAAAGGGGACATGTTTTTTATTAACATACTGTACATACAGCAGGTCATTCAAATTTCACACGTTGGTAGAGTAACCCTTTCTCCATAGTAACTTTTTTCTTTTTCATTGCAGATAAATAATGGATTCCAAGCAGAGGCAATGACATGCTGTCACTGAGTTCTTGACGAAGGAGAGGTGCAGACTGTCCAACATCCACAGAAGGCTACAGAATGTTTATGGAGATGACATCATTGACATAAGCAATGTCTTGTCATTGGGGACTGTTGTCAATGGTGTCATCTCTGTTAACATTCAGACTGGCCTACCGAGATACCGGGAAATTTCCCTGGGGCTGCCTGAACATCACTGGCACCTGTAAAAAAAAAAATGGCTGCGGCCGGCCCAACATGTACACTGTGCATCCAGCGCTGCGGCCATTCTCGGGCAGAGGGCACATGCGCAGTGACGTAAAGGCGCCGGGCGGTGCCATTTTTAAATTTACGGCACCTCACCGATGGGTAAGACCACTCCGCAGCCCTGCATCTCCTTAGGAGATTCGCTTGTACCATGCCCGCAGCCCCTGCATCTCCTGCACCATGCCCGCAGCCCCTGCATCTCCTGCACCATGCCCACAGCCCTGCATCTCCTGCACCATGCCCTCAGCCCCGCATCTCCTGCACCATGCCCACAGCCTCTGCATCTCCTGTACCATGTCCGCAGCCCCCCATCTCCTGCACTATGCCCGCAGCCCCGCATCTCCTGCACTATGCCCGCAGCCCAACATCTCCTGCACTATGCCCGCAGCCCCACATCTCCTGTACCATGCCCGCAGCCTCTGTATCTCCTGTACCTTGTCCGCAGCCTCTGCATGTCCTGTACCATGCCCGCAGCCTCTGCATGTCCTGTACCATGCCCGCAGCCTCTGCTTCTCCTGCCTCAGCCTCTGCATCTCCTGCCCCATGTCCGCAGCCCCTGCATCATCTGTACCATGCACACAGCCCCTGCATCATCTGTACCATGCACACAGCCCCTGCATCTCCTGTACCATGTCTGCATCCTCGGCATCTTCTGTACTGTGCCGCAGCCTCTGCATCTTCTGTACCATGTCCACAGCCCTTGCATCTCCTGTACCATGCCTGCAGCCCCTGCATCTCCTGTACCATGTCCAGAGCCCCTGCATCTCCTGTACCATGCCCACAGCCCCTGCATCTCCTGTACCATGCTCGCAACCTGACATCTCTGTACCATGCCCGCAGCCCCTGCATCTCCTGTACTATGCCCCCAGCCTCTGACATATCCTCCTGTACAATGCTCGCAGCCTCTGACATATCCTCCTGTACAATGCTCGCAGCCTCTGACATCTCCTGTGCCATGTCCACACAGCCTATGACCACCTCCTGTACCATGTATGGCACTTTTTCCACTTTGAACCGGAGTTAATATATATAAAGCCCTATATGCTTTCATATCTGTCTTATCTATAATACACTCCTCAGATGTGCTTAAAAATGCATGGTTTTCCTTTTTATGAACAAGAATATAATGACATGCTGTTGAGCTGGTATAATAATGCTATGGGGCTGGTATGAAAATATTTCCAGGGCTGAATTTTATTCCCAGTCCGGCCCTGTCTGTAGCCTTCTGTGGATGTCAGACAGCCTGCATCCCTCCTTCATCAAGAACTCAATGACTGCACCTTGTTTCTGCTTGGAATCCAAACACAAAATCTTATGCCTTATTTTATACCAGCCTATCTGGCCTACTTTATACGTGTTACCGAGCATGCCTCCAGGAGGGCACTATGCCACATATCTGGTGTCCAAAGGTAAACGGATTATGGATCCGGGTCAACAATCTCCTACATACATTACTTTACTCTAACATTCAGGAAAAACCATTGCAAAGCTTTTCTTCATAAAACCTTTGACTCACTTCTTCATACTGAACAGTTGCTGTTCACTCATTTCTTTATATATTCCACAAGTACTTTATTTGAATAAAAAAAAAGTGCGAATACAGTACATGGGCCCAAAGGCCTGAGAATGAATACAAGTGCAGTAACAACAGTCAACTGTATTGTCCATTTTTAAGAACAAAGTGCAGCAACATGAAGGCAAATAAAGTCCATCGTATTGCAAAGACTTCAAAAAGAAAATGGGTGCTTCATCTCTATGGCCAGGGATTCATAGGCACTCATATCTTTATGATCCAATAATTGTTATTGAATTTTTACAAAGAAAGAAAATAAAATACACCAGACACAACTGGACATCGCATTTGACAATGTGTCACACCATTGGATTACATAATGAGCACACCGCTCTCAGGTAAGGAAAATAAGGCATACATAATACAATATATACTATATTGTAAAAAAGTATTTACATGCTGATGAACTTTATTAGCATCCCAGTCTTAGTCCATAGGGTTCGATATTGAGTTAGCCCACCCTTTGCAGCTGTAACAGCTTCAACTCTTCTGGGAAGGCTGTCCACAAGGTTTAGGAGTGTGTCTATGGGAACGTTTGACCATTCTTCCAGAAGCGCATTTGTGTGGTCAGGCACTTATGATGGACGAGAAGGCCTGGCTCGGACTAATTCATCCCAAAGGTGTGCTATCAGGTTGAGGTTAGGACTCTGTGCAGGCCAGTCAAGTTCCTCCACCCCAAACTCGCTCATCCATGTCTTTATGGACCTTGCTTTGTGCACCTCAACTCGATAGAGCGCAGACTGTGAGCCAGGCCTTCTTTCCACCATCAGTGCCTGACCTCACAAATGTGCTTCTGAAAGAATGGTCAAACATTCCCATAGACACTCCTAAACCTTATGGGCAGCCTTCCCAAAAGGGTTGAATAGGTTATAGCGTCAAAGGATGGGCCAATACTGACTCCTACGGACTAAGGCTGGGATGCCATGAAAGTTCATGTGCGTGTATAGGCAGGTGTCACAATACTTTTGACAATATAGTGTATTAAGAACCAAGCCCACTCATAATCTCTCTCAACTGGACAGAGGGGCTTTCAAAAGAGAAAAACATCCAAGAACAGACATTCCCCATTACTAGGGAAAACAAAGACTGAAACAGAAGAGAAGGAAAAGAAGAAGAAGAAAAGAAAGGAGAAACAACAAGGAAAGCATGCCATGTACACCACAACACCATTTTTTTTGGTGGTATTTGATCACCAGTGCGATTTTTACTTTTTGCGCTATAAAAAAAAAGAGCGTTTATTTTGAAAAAATAACTATTTTTAACTTTTTTATGTGAAATCCCCCCCCCCCCAAAAAAAAAATGTAAAAATCAAATTTTTTAAAAAATTTTGGCCAATTTGTTTTCTGCTACCTATGTTTGGTAAAAAAAAATTAGCAAAAAGCATATTTTGATTGGTTTGCGCAAAAGTTATTGCGTTTACTAACTAAGGGAAAGATTTCTGTCATTTTTGGTGTTTTTTTTTTTAACACGTAATGGCGGCAATCTGCGATTTTTTTTGCGGGACTGCGACATTGCGGCGGACAGATCGGACCCTTGACTGACATTTTTGGGGGTACCAGTGACATTACTGCAGTAATCAGTGCTATATATATATGCACTGTTACTGTAAAAAATGACACTGGCAGGGAAGGGGTTAATTTTATTGGAGAGGGAGGGGTTAATGTATGCCTGGTGCTTACTAACGTGTGGGGGGGGGGGGGGGGTGACTGAGTGACACAAGGACAGATCAGTTGTTCAGCTATGCTGAACACTGTGATCTGTCCCTGCCTGTCACTTAGGAGATCCGCCCGCTCTGTTTACACAAGCGGGCGGATCTCCTCACTCGATTCTCCGACGATCGGGGAAGAGCGGGGGCGACCGCTCCTCCCCTGGCCCGACTCCCGCTGTGACTGAAAACAGCGGGAGCGCGCCTCGTGCGCCGCCTACAGGGGGAGGAGTCCAGCGACGTAGGTCTACGTCACTGGACGATAACGAGCCACATTGCTGCAGTAGCAGCAATGTGAGCAGTGGGAAAGTGGTTAAATCAAACATAGATTTGGGCTCAACTCAAGTAGACCATAAAAAAATTAAAGGATTTCAGAAGAGGTAATAGGTGCATTCAGTTTGGCTTACACGGTGGGGTCTACTCTGGGAAGTTGTATGTATCTAGAAATGCAGAGATAGCAGCATCCGTAGGCTGGGCAGTGGTAGGATAATCCTTTAATTTGTATAATGTGGAGTAGTACTTCTGGAAAGCATTAGCAATATCAGTTGGATGGGAGACTTGTGAATTCCTTACCAAATCCACTACAAAGGGAAGCCAGGACTTTGGATGCCTTGTCCTCAGCATGCTGGCCAAGAGTTTGCTTGCTCTGTTACCTTGGGCATAAAATGTAGCTTTTGCAGTCTTTAATGCTTTCTCCTGTTCATTCAACAGAAGTAGCAGGAGTTTTTGCCTACACCACAAAAGATTTTCAGTAATGGTAGAAGTGGGTGAAGTTTTAGATTGTACTGTACCTCTAAGGATTTAATTTGTGACAGCAATGAGTCGACACCTTGCATCCTCCTCCTCTCTCCTGCCGCTAACTGTAGCAACACGCCTCTACTGTACGCTTTATGAGCACACCAGACATTGAAAACAATAGTGTCCACACTGGTTAGAAAATTCTTGCAAGAACGGTTCCAGTTGATCTCAAGTTTAATTGTTTCCTTTGTTTCACGGATAAGAAGTATGTGCTATTGCGCCAAAGAATAGAAGGAGACACGTTGAGATCTTCTTTGAAGTCTCCGCTACACAAATAGACGCCCACGTTGCAACCGCCGGACCTTTTTGAATAGAGTGTTAAGGAATTTCTGTTGACCCATATTAGGCGCATAGAGATTAACTGTGGTAAATGTAGTATTGTTCAGATCACATACTAATACAAGAAATCTTCTTGTGCAGGGGTGTCAAACTCAGTTTCTTCTCGGGCCGCATCAGCATTATGATTGCCCCCAAAGGGCTGGTTGAATCTGTAAGATTAGATGTCCAGAGCACCCCATCCCCTCTTACATCAGATGTCAAGAGCCCCCCCCCACCATCAGAATTTAAGAGTTCCCCACCCTCCCTTACCTTGTGCTGCTGCTGGGAAGAAGCTGGGGAGTTGCTGGGAAGAAGAAAGTGCAGGGTCTAGAGGAGGACCAAAGGAGGGTTAGAACTCTCCTGTAGCTGCAGGAGAGGTGCGAGGGCCACATAAAATAGCCTGGAAGGGTGGATTCAGCCCACGGGCCTTGTGTTTGACACCTCTATATGTAATCCTTGTGCATACATTCAGGCTGGGTTCACACTGATGTGATGCGAGAACCACCACAATTTCTGTGTGGGTTCCTGCATTGCATCTGACTCACAGGCACTTCACACTGCTCTCTGCTAACCACTGCGGGTGTCAATGTAATCTTAATGACACCCCAAATCAGTTTGTAGAATGCAGTGCGAACTGTGAAATTGGCCAGGGATCGGATTGCATGGGTCTGAACTCCATGCAATCCAATTGCAGTGCGGACCAAATAAAGGGTCCTCCACCATTTCAGTTCCAATGCAATGCAATTTCAGCTATACAAACTGGTGGTGGTGTAATGGTGTGGGGGATATTTTCCTGGCACACTTTGGGCCCCTTAGTACCAAAAAACTTTGTTTAAACACCACAGTCTACCCGAGTATTGTTGCTGACCATGTCCATCCCTTTATGACTACATTGTACCCATCTTCTGATGGCTCAGTGTACTCATCTTCTGATGGCTCCTTCCAGCAGGGTAAAGTACCATGTCACAAATCTCAAATCATCTCATTACTGGTTTCTTGAACATGACAATGAGGTCACTGTACTCCAATGTTCTCCACACTCACCAGATCTCAATCCAATAGAGCACCTTTGGGACGTGGTAGAACGGGAGATTGGCATCATGGATGAGCAGCCGACAAATCTGCAGCAACTGTGTGATGCTATCGTGTCACTATGGAGCAAAATCTTTGAGGAATCCTTCCAACACCTTGTTGAATCTATGCCAGAATTAAGGCAGTTCTGAAGGCAAAAGGGGGTCCAACCCGGTACTAGCAAGGTGTACCTAATAAAGTGGCCGGTGAGTGTAGTTCTTCTTTAACCTCCCTGGTGGTATGATTCTTTCCGATTTTAGGTGCTGATAGCGGTAGAATTATTTTGCTAGTAATTCTTAATGACGAGCAGCCCAAACCAATTATTTACATATGATTTTTTTTTTTACTGTGTGTTCTTCTTTATAACATCTCGGGTATGATAAAGTTTGAAACACAAAATCAAAAAATAATATAATAAATGACTATAAATCAGTTAAAGTATATATACTGTACATATATACGTTATATATATATATATATATATATATATATATATATTGTAACAGGAAGTCAGCTAAATCTGGGAATGTAGTCACACAGGAAGGAGATACATTTCTACCTGATTTAGAAAGTCCATTAATTAATTTAGGGTGTTGGTTACAGAGCTAGCCAGCAGGAAGTTGAAAGGCCTTCACCTGTTCAGAATGAGGGAGTTAAGGCTCTATAATTTGTTCAGAGAAATTCCTATTGTTTGCTGCCTCCAGAAGCTGCATCCTGAAGCCATGTGGGCTGGGAGCAGGAGGACAGTCAGCGTGTGCCTCCCGACAGGATGTGTGGGCCTGGGAGAAGACCCCCCGGAGTGATGTGTGCCCGGGACGGTAACCAAGGGTGAATACGTCTCAAAGGTGAGAAGACGAACTGTTGATGTGAAAGAAACAAAGGACTGTGTTGCCCTGTGAAGCTATTATAAAAGGACTATTGAGTGTCCGCATATGGACAAGGAAGTCTGCCCGACGGTAGGTTGGAGACAGACACTTAGGCAGGTTCCAGTTGTGAGAAGGTAGCCGCCCACAGAGGCAAGGATTTATTTTCTGTTTTATTTTATTTTGGATGTTTTGCTGCATACAGCCTGGTGAAGAAAACACCATTTAATAAACCACACTGTTTGTTTGCAAGCACTTGTCGGCTACCTCTCTGGGAAAACGCACCCCCCAAGGGGTCATCCACACCCGCCACCGAGCTAATCCCTCACAATATATATATAAAAAAATATATACACATACATATATATATATATATATATATATATATATATATATATATATATATATACGTGTATATATATATATATATATATATATATATATATATATATATATATATATATATATATATATATATATATACTGTGTATATATGTATACAGTACAGACCAAAAGTTTGGACCCACCTTCTCATTCCAAGAGTTTTCTTTATTTTCATGACTATGGAAATTGTAGAGTCACACTTCAAGAGGTAATCACCTGAAATGGTTTTCACTTCACAGGTGTGCCCTGTCAGATTTAATAAGTGTGATTTCTTGCCTTATAAATGGGGTTGGGACCATCAGTTGTGTTGTGCAGAAGTCAGGTGGATACACAGCTGATAGTCCTACTGAATAGACTGTTAGAATCAGGGCTGTCTTTAACCACTTGACGGCGGAGCGGTGTGACAAATGTTCTGGGCTGCCGTCATATGACGGCGGCCCATTCAGGCAGGGCAGGCGTGCGATCGTGTGCGCGCCGCCCTGCACTGTCGGTGGCGGCGTGTCCCCGGGACACAGCGCGTCACCGTCATGGGGGAAACAGCCAATGGGCATGGCTGTTTCCCACGTGATCGGCTGTGATCTAATCACACAGCCGATCACAATAGTAAAGCCCAGAAGATGACCGCGTATGCGCAATCGGGAGCGCGCAGCGCAGTCATGTCGGTGGCTCTGTGTTCCCTAGGAACCCAGCTAGTCACCGGCGGTAGTAAACAGCCACTGACAGTGACTGTTTACTATGTGATCGGCTGTGAATCCATTCACAGCCGATCACAAAATGTAAACACAGAGCAGTAACTCACTGTTACTAGCTCTTCTCCCCTCACACACAGTTTCCAGTGTGAGGAGAGCAGAGCCAGAAACAGTGAGTTACTGCTCTGTACACCTGTAAAAGTAAAAGCACACTAATAAAGGTCCCCACACAGTCCCCAGCCCCCCCCCCCCCAATTACACCTTTCACCCAACAGTCTCCTCATCAGTGCCCAGAAATTGCCACCCATAAGGCTACGTTCACATCAGTGGCGGCCCGTGCATAGGGGGGGTGGGGTTTACGACCCAGAAAGGCGCCGATTGGCTGCCTTCTGGGGGCGTAACCTGGGCGCAGGAAAGAGCGCTTGGCCACCCCCACCTTCGTGATATCCTGCTTGTGATTGGTCCAGTCTACAGCCTGGACCAATCATCCAGGACATCGATCACTGACGTCGCAATGGGGGAGGTGCCGGTGCGTGCGTCAGTCACTCACCGTCACCGCCGCTAACTTCCCGCCGGTTCCCGCCGCAGAAGAGGATGAGGGAGAAGCCACTCACCTTCCCGCCGCCGCTCACCTTCCCGCCGCCGCAGAAGAGGACGAAGGATCGAGGAGGGGAGAAGCCGCCGCCGATAGCCGAGCCGCCGCCAGGTAAGTACATTGGGTTGAAGGGAGCACGCACACTGGTCTCTGCAATCATTGGGGTACAATGCTGTGGGCACTCTGCAATCATTGGGGTACAATGCTGTGGCATTCTGCAATCATTGGGGTACAATGCTGTGGGCACTCTGCAATCATTGGGGTACAATGCTGTGGCACTCTGCAATCATTGGGATACAATGCTGTGGGCACTCTGCAATCATTGGGGTACAATGCTGTGGCACTCTGCAATCATTGGGGTACAATGTTGTGGGCACTCTGCAATCATTGGGGTACAATGCTGTGGGCACTCTGCAATCATTGGGGTACAATGCTGTGGCACTCTGCAATCATTGGGGGACAATGCTGTGGCACTCTGCAATCATTGGGGTACAATGCTGTGGGCACTCTGCAGTGATTGGGTACAATGCTGTGGCGCTCTGTAGTGATTGGGGACAATGCTGTGGTGCTCTGCAGTGATTGGGGACAATGCTGTGGCGCTCTGCATTGAAAGGGGCTCGCGCGCTGAACTCTGCATTGATGGGGGCACGGAACAGTGTTCATTGCATTGAAGGGGGCACAGCACAGTTGCATTGAAGGGGGCATGCACGCTGAACTCTGCATTGTGGGGGCACAGCACAGTGTTCATTGCATTGAAGGGAATGATTGAAGATCGGAATATCCCCAGATCTCTATAAAGAGGACCTGGCACTGCTCCAGCTATCACAAGGGATATTGTTCATCCCTTCTGAGTAGCCATAAAAGTAAATAAAAAAATTGTAAAAAAAAATTAAAATAAAAAAAAAATGGAAATCCCCCCTGTCCCCCCATGGTCATGCGCAAAGGCAAATGCATATGTAGGTCACACACACACATATATCAATGGCGTTCCCACCGCACATCACACATGAGTTATTGCCTCAAACGTTGTAGCAAGAATATTATATGCAATGATTATAGCGCTAAGTGTCCTGTGTAACACTAAACTGGTAAACTGTAAAGGCTTTTAAAGCATCGTCTATGGATAATGTATTGTGTCGTTCCATTTGTTTGCTCAATTTTAAAGCTTGACATGTTAGGTGTCTATTTACGTGGCTTAACATCATTTATATTTGACCAAACCATTAGGTCTTCTACTGTGTTTTTGTGCATTAAAACGCATTATTGGCCCCCCAAATAGATTAGCAATTGAAAAACAGCTGCGCAAATACCGTGTGATATAAAAAAACTGCAACACCCACAATTTAATCCTCTCATGCCCCTGCTTTAAAAAAAATGTTTTGGGGTTCTAAGTAATTTTCTAGCAAAAAATGCTGATTTTACATATTTGCATCTGCCACTTTATAACTTACTACATAGTTATTACTACACAGATGGTAGAATTGATACTCGTGCCATTCAAGATATTGGCAGAGGCTCTTTATATACTTGATTTTGTTTCTATATTTAGAGCAATTAAAGTATTGTGTTTACGCCTATGTGCCCGCCTTTATGGGTGATTACATTAACTTGGTACACACCCTCTATTTGTCTTGTAGCACCCTACAGGTAGGTGCTAGGTAAGTATATATTGGGCCTTGTCTGCCTAACAGCAGGGCTGTGATTTGTTAGGTAGGGTGTCAGGGCTTCCAGATGTGCCTGCTGAAGGGGAAGTATCCCCACTGGCTTCTGTGAGAGGCTTCTCATAGGGCAGTGTGGGAAGCCCAATCAGGGGACACATCCCAGCTTGTAACTACCCCAGAAGGCAGATTAGGCTGCAAATGATTCTGGGAGTGGGTATAAGTTTGGGGGAAGTGCATGACAGGGTGTCTTTGGGGGGAGCAGAGTCCCAGGAAGGAGAGTGCGGCTGTCTCTCCTCCTGTCTGAGGAAGGAGGATGTCGCGGGTTGTCGTCCGAGTATCCAGAGAGTGCTGAGTTGAGCTGAGGGGATCCGGTGTGCCGAGAACCTACGGAGAGAGAGAGGGGGGGGGTCCAGTCCCAGGAAAGCCTACACAGGTTGTGAGTACTGCGGATTGTCCCTGGGGGTCTGCCTAGAGTCAGAGGGGACCACTCCGGGAGAGGTTCTGGGATCCAGTGTCAGCTAGCTGTAAAGGGGGTACCTAGGTAGAGGACCCTGAAGTTGCAAAGGGGGTGCATAGTCAGTGGACCCTGAAGAGTTCAAGGTCAAAGGGGGCACCTGCAGTTTGGGCCCTGAATTGTACAGAGTGTGCCAGTTACAGTGACAGTTATACAGAGTTCTACAATATACTACCTCAAGCTGTGCCAGGCGGGGGAAAGTATTCAGTGACTTTTACTGCACAACAGTGTCAGGAGTTCTATGGTTCTCAGTCTTGGATCTACTGGACTATAAGTCGGGGATTCAACACTTCTTCTGCTATACAGAGTGTTCTCAGTGTCAGTGAGCGTTGGCTGGCGCCGGCTGGCGTCAAGGAAGCGCCAACGGGCATTTTCAGGATCAAAGTCCCAATTGTAATTAGTTTGAGCCTAAAGGAGTATCCCACTCATTCCCTTCTCCCATCCCCTTTAATTTATAATAAAAACCCAAAAACAAAGATGCTGGAGTTGTCGCTGCTTCAGTTGTCACACCCAGGGACTCAGCTCACATGGGCTGGAGAGGATTCCGCTACTAATGGCAGACCCACATCAGGCCACAGGCCTGGAAACCAAGTTGCTACGGTCTAAAGAGTGCTTATGTCCTTTTTCTTTTTTTACTAAATGCACCAGCATTCTCTTTGTATCTCCGGTAATGTACCTGTGGTGAAAAGTGCATTCTTTGTGATATACAGTTTCTCTATTGTTTTTTTTTTTTTTCTTGTGTAAAATTTAGCGGCCTCTCGGCCCCTGGGCCTTAGCACAGAGAGGCCGCATATTTGTGTGAATTGCAGTCAATAGCGCTTTGCAGACAACGGATTTTTGGATGACATGACAGCCAACTACGGTGGTCATGTGATCTTAAGCTATGCCCCGCCTCTGGGCATCTTAACCCCTTCATTCCTAAGCCTTTTTCTGACACTTGTTGCTTACAAGTTAAAGCCAGTATCTTTTGCTAGAAAATTACCTAGAACCCCCAAACATTTTATATATATATTTCTCTATCATCCATTGACAGACGCAGCTCCATATAATTCTTCACCATTGGGTTATGCTATAATACATCATACTGTATATTTTCTTGAAAACTACACTCAAACTAATTTTAGTGCACAAAATTAGACCCAGTTTTTCTGGTAAAATATAAAAGATGGCGCTGTGTCCGGTAATACGTCACCAACACCAAGACTGAAAATTGCGCACTCCTGTGAAATGGCAACAACTGCAGTACCTGAGATTGTCCATTGGAAACACTTTAAAAGCCTTTATAGGTTATCCGTGGGCTCTGGCACTAGAATGTTTTCTCTCACTATGAGGTTCATAGCGATACCTTACATGTGTGATGCAATCATTCTTTACATATGCATGCCAGACCTAAGCACACAATTGCATTTGGCATGATCATGGGGGCAGGCGGGAGTCATTTAAATTGTTCATTTTTAATATTATTTTTTTTTATTTGCATTTTTTTTTTGTTACACTCTTTTAACCACTTCCTTACCGCTGGGTGTCATATGACATCCAGGGGTTTAGGTGGGGATATCTGAATGATGGGTGCAGATGCAGGCATCATTCAGATAATATTTTTTTCAGCCTGCGATTCCCTTCACCATAAGAGCAATCATAGTGGCTGTTCAGTCGTTTGATTGTTCTTATAGGTGGCGGGAGAGGACATCTGCCCCTCCCGCCACCCTCCTGTGCTTCTACTGACTCTCCCGTGCGATCGGCGTGCCGGGGAAAGGAATCGTCCGCCGGCGGAAGTACACCATAGAGACTGCTGAGGACCAGATGGTCCCCTGCAGTCTCTTTGACTCTCGAAGGCCAGGGTGTGAGGTGATGACGTCACGCCTGGCCTGGCAGTTGTTAATACTGCTGTGACCTCGGCTGGATACTTAAGATCGTTTTTTTAATTTTTTTTTATTTCAGGCTTTCCAGCCTGTAGGAGAGATCTGAGGTCTTATTGACCCCAGATCTCTCCATAAAGAGAACCTGTCATGCACTATTTCTATTACAAGGGATGTTTACAGTCCTTGTAATAGGAATAAAAGTGATAAAATAAATAAATAACTAAATAAAATATAAAAAAAAAAAAAAAAATTAAAGTGCCCTTATCCCCGCCTGCTCACATGCAGAAGAGAACGCATGCGTTCGTCATGGCCACATATGTAATATGTAAATGGAGTTCAATCCATACATGTGAGGTATCGCCACAAACGTTAGAGTGAGAGCAACAATTCTAGCACAAGACCTCCCCTGTAACTCTAAACTGGTAACCTGTAAACTTTTTTAAAGCATTGCCTATAGAGATTTTTAGGTACCAAGGTTTGGCGTCATTCCACGAGTGTGCGCAATTTTAAAGCCTGACATGTTAGGTATCTATTTACTCGACATAACATAATCTTTCACATTATACAACAAAATTGGGCTAACTGTAGTGTTTTTTTTTATTTTTTTATTTATGAAAGTTATTTTTTTCCCATAAAAGCGCATCTGAAAAATTTCTGCGCAAATACCGTGTGATATATATAATATTTGCGGGTTACGAGTAATTTTCTAGCAAAAAAATGATGAATTTTACATGTAGGAGCGGAGTGCCAGAAAAGACCTGGTATGGAAGTGGTTAAAATATATTTTTTCATTCAACTTTATTGCTATTACAAGGGGTGGACAAGACCCCCTGTGATAGCTTTGGCCGGTGACAGGCACTCCTCGTGGAGAAATCAAGGGTCTGTTAGATCGTCGATCCCTCCTCTGCCCTACAAGACAGCTGATCAGACAGAGGTCTGATTTTTTTTTTTTAATACACATTTTGTTTTTTTTTGCTAAAATATAATAGATAATGTTGCATCAGGTAAATAGATACCAAACTTGTCATGTGCATGCTTGTGAAATGGTGACAAACTGCACTACCTAAAATTGTCCATAGGCAATGCTTTAAAAGCCTTTAAGTGCCGGTTCACATTTCTGCGATGTGGGAACGCTGGGAATATACAGCGTGTTCCCGCATCGCATCCGCACCACTGGCAGTTCACACTGCCATATGCGACAGGCTGGGGGTGTCAATTAACAGTTAACAACACCCCCAGATCAGATCGCATATCGCAGTGCGATCTGAAAGTTTGCACAGAATCGGATCGCCCTAGTGTGAACCACCATGTGATCCGATTCTGCTGCGGACCAAAAAAAGGGTCCTGTGCGAGTTAGGTGCGATTGCGGTGCAAATTCAGCCATACAAACTGTACCGCACAGAGATGGCATGTAGTTTTAGGAGCAGTGCGCTCCGAATTACATGTGATCTCTGTGATCGCACAAATGTGAACCGGCACTTTTTTTTCGTTGGAAAATTCGTCATCAGGTACGGAAAGTGACGACGGCGATGATTCCGATGTCTCTTCCTGGCACAAAACTCTGTTGAAAATTCTGAAGAATCATTTGATATACTTCGCAAATTCCACAAGCTATTTGCTAGGAAGAGACATCAGAATCGTCGCTGTCGTCACTTTCCGTACCCGATGACGAATTTTCCCACGAATCGCTATCGCTCAGTTCTTAAAGTAACTCCGTTTCGCTGTCGCTGTTTTCCAGTTCGTCTAAAAGTGCTTTTGCGCAAAAAGAAAACTTTTTGGACGCCATGGTCGTTCTCTATTTTCCGGGCACAAAGAACTGGAAAAGCACAGGCAGGGCACTGGAAAAGTCACCCGGTGAAATCCTGTGGTTAAATGGGATGACACAGTGTAATCCGTTAGGATCACAGCTTTGTATCATGTCATTTGGTGTATTTACACTTGAATTTGCCGCCGGTTCCACCCCCCTGCGTCGCAACGCTCGCAGGGAAGAGAACTGGAAGGCAAGTGCCAGCAATCGTAAGTGCTTAACCGCTTGCCGACTGCTCACAGTATATTTACTGCGGCAGTCAGCCCCTCACAGGCAGAGCGACGTAGGTCTACGTCGCTAGCCTGTAAGGCTCTGGGGAGCGAGCGCGCGGTCACGGAACCCCCGCGCGTGTGACCGGCGGACCCGATGTCCGCCGGTCACTCTGCAATCGGCGGGGGGAGCGGGAGAAAGGTAGGCGGCTAATGTAAACAAGCCGCCTGTCATTCTCCCCTGTGTAGGAATGGTGATTATACGGTTCTACTATGTAGGACCGTTGATCACTGTTCCTACACCTCAAGCCACAGCCAATCACAGTTAGAATCACGCCCCTAGGGACACACATAACCCCTCCCTCTCAAAAAAAGTTAACCCCTTCACTACCAGTGTCATTTTTACAGTAACAGTGCATATTTATAGCACTGATTACTGCAGTAATGTCACTGGTAACCCCAAAAGTGTCAAAAATGTCATTCAAGGGTCCGATCTGTCCGCCCCAATGTCGCAGTCCCGCAAAAAAAATTGCAGATCGCCGCCATTACTCGTTAAAAAAAAAAACAACAAAAATGACAAAAATCTTTCCCTTTGTTAGTAAACATGATAACTTTTGCGCAAACCAATCAAAATAAGCTTTTTGCGATTTTTTTGTTACCAAACATATGTAGCATAAAACAAATTGGCCGAAAATGTTAAAAAATTTAGATTTTTACATTTTTTTGGGGGGGGAATTTCATATAAAAAAAATGTGAAAAATATTGTTATTTTTGCAAAATTGACGCTTTTTTTTGTTTATAGCGCATGATCAAAAAACCGCACAGGTGATCAAATGGGGGATCGGATGAGAGAGGACCGCCTGTCCGCTCTCATCAGATCCGATCCGATTACTGAACGGATGGAAAAATAGGGTTTCCATCCGTCCAGATTTCATGGACAGGATCGGATGCGGGTGGCAGCGGGTGTCAGTGGAGGTGTCTCCGCTGACATCCGCTGCCCCATAGAGCTGCATGGAGGATCCGATCAGATCCACCTAAAAAACTGACAGGCGGATCTGATCGGATCGCCCGTGTGAAAGAGTCCTAAACCTTTCACTGCCAAGATTTCTGCTAGGAGGGGGAATTGGGGGGGGGGGGGGGGGAGTGAGTTGGGAAAAAGATTTGAACTGTGGGGGGGGGGGCCCTGTCAGGTGAGATGTTTGGGGCCCTGTCAGGAGGCTTTTCGGGGCCCCTGTGATTTCTAATGGCAGCTCTGATCCTGAGTGTGAAAAAGTGATTTCTCATCCCTCCAACTAGAAAGGAGGAGAGAAAACACTGACAGATCATTTACAGCACAAATCGGGTCCAGGTCTCTATTGTCCCCCCCCCCTACACACACATATCCAGACACTGGACCCGACCTCACTGGTAAGGTGACATGACAGCTAATGACACTTACCGTCTCTCCTGGATACAGATGATTAGATATAGAAGCTGTGGCTGTAGTGTCAGAAAAATCCGCTGTAGGGCGCTGTGACGGCAGTGACAGGAGACACTCCCTCTCCCTGGCAATCACAGTAAAAATGGCGCCGCTCCGCCTGCGCGTGCCACACGTCACATGATCCGCCTGCCCCCTGCACCAATCAGAGGAAGCGCGAGTCCACCTCCGCGCGCTGCCAGTGAGGCCGCTCATCCCCGATGCTTACTGACAGGAGTGACAGAGCTGGGGAGGGGATTAGACTTTCTCCTCCCTCCAGCCTGGAGGTGGCAATAGAGAGCGCCGCTGTATAGTGAGGTAAGGCTGCCCGTCCTCCCTCTATCACCTGGTCACATGGCTGGAGGGAGGAAAACGATGCCTCCCGGTGTGGTGGTAAGTACAAGGGGGGAGAACTCAGCCCTTCCCTCTCCTCCTCATCCTTAGAGCCCTCTCACCTACCCCTCTGCTCTCTTCCCTAGAACCCCATCTCCTCACCCCCCCCATCTCCTCACCTACCCCCCCCATCTCCTCACCTACCCCCCCATCTCCTCACCTACCCCCTCCCCCCATCTCCTCACCAACCCCCCCCCCCCCCATCTCCTCACCTACCCCCCCATCTCCTCACCTACCCCCCCATCTCCTCATCTATCCCCCCCATCTCCTCACCTACCCCCCCCATCTCCTCACCTACCCCCCCCCCATCTCCTCACCTTCCCCCCCCATCTCCTCACCTTCCCCCCCCCCCTCCTCACCTACCCCTCCCCCCCCCCATCTCCTCACCTACCCCCCCATCTCCTCACCTACCCCCCCCATTCTCCTCACCTACCCCCCCCCCATTCTCCTCACCTACCCCCCCCATTCTCCTCACCTACCCCCCCCCCATTCTCCTCACCTACCCCCCCCCATCTCCTCACCTACCCCCCCCCCCCCAGGCTTATATTATATGGAGCCCAGAAAATGTCATTGGTAATCCTTGGTAAAGTCTACCAGTAAATCTATCAGTGCTTTTCCCATCAGCCTGTCAGTCTATTCTCTTTTTATTTATTGATTTATTTTACCATGAAAGCAGACATTTTATTTTCTACATTTTCATCTTATTTTTTTATTTCCATGACTTTCTTGCATTTATAAAGCATTTCTCTGCTAAAGCCCCCCTCTGGACGAACCCTTCACCACTTTATCCAAAACAACAGCAAAACCATAAATGTTGGCTTAGTGCCGCTTCACATTTCTGCCATCACAGAGATGGCATGTAATTCTGAGCGCACTGCTCCTAAAATAACATGCCATCTCTGTGCGCTGCAAATTCACCCATACAGATTGTATGACTCAATTCCCACCGCAATCGCACCCATCTCGCACAAGACCCTTTATTTGGTCCGCAGCAGAATCGGATCGCATGGTGGTTCACACTAGTGTGATCCGATTCTGTGCCAACTTATAGATTGCACTGCGATATGCCATCTGATCTGGGGGTGTCGTTAACTTTTAATTGACACCCCCAGTGTATGGCATATGGCAGTGTGAACTGCCAGGGGTGCGGATGCGATGCGGGAACACGCTGTATATTCGCAGCGTTCCTGCATCGCAGAAATGTGAACCGGCACTTATACAATAATTTTTAATGTATATTTATGAAAATCCATGAGTAAAAATACATTGTAATTAAAAATAGCCAACAATAAAATTACTTTAAAAATATATTTTATGCATCAATAATAGTGGTGGGGGAGGGGATGTATGCTCAGAAATGAGGACACCCGTTGATTGAAAAGAGGGGGTCTCATGGATTTTGTATGCAGTGAAGTAACAATTGCCACCACAGTCCATGCAGCTGCTATGGTGCCTGGGTGGGGGGGCTCTGACCCTGTACCCCCATTGTGACATTTCCAATAAAAAGAGCTGATGTTAGATATATAGGGGTCTTCAGGATCATTATTGTCCTTTGTCACTAATTCCCCTTTGCAGACTGTGCAGTAAAAAGAATTTATCTGTCTTAGTAGAGAACCCCCTCTCTTCCTCACCCCCCTCTCTTCTTTTCACCCCCCCCTTTCCTTAGAACCTCCCTCTTCCTCAGACCCACCCCTCTCCTCATACCCCATAGCACACTCCATGCGTCTCCCAACACTCTCCTATACCCCATAGCACACATAACATAGTGATGATGACATGGAAGGGGGCGGTAACCGTTTCGTCTACTGCACCCCCGCGTCATCACGTTCATGCGGCCGGCCCGCCCTCCAGTGACGCTTCCGCTGCCTCATTGGTTGATAATCTCCCGGCTGTTACTGCTGCTGCTAGCCAGTCACAGTGTCTCCAGGCAAACTGCGGCCGGCCCTCCCCGCTGCCTGATTGGGTCATCTCCTCGGCTGCTGCTGGCCACTGACTGACAGTAAGGGCAAACTGCGGACCCGGAAGGACACCTACCTGTACCAGTGCTATACTCTGAATGTAAAAATGCCCCCCCCCCAGTGTTCTTTAGCCCCCTCAGTGTTCTTTAGCCCCCCCAGTGTTCCTTAGCCCCCCAGTGTTCTTTAGCCCCCCCCCAGTGCTCTTAGTCCCCCCCAGTGCCCTTAAGCCCCCCCCCCGATGCTCTTCAGCTCTCCACAGTGCTTTTCATCTCTTCCCCCCCCCCATGCTTTCTGGCTCCCCCAGTGCTCTCCAGCTCCCTGGCTCCCCCCTCAGTGATTTCCAGTTCCCCCCAGACAGTGCTCTCCAGTCCCCCCCCCCTCTCCCCCTGTGCTCTCCATCCCCCTGGGTGCTCGACGCCGAATAAAAAAAAAACTGACTGCATTCAAAACAGCCAAACTTTGTGTTTTGAATGCTTTTCGGTGCTGGGGGGGGGGGGGGGGTTGGGGTCTTTTAGACACCCAGATCCCTCCACAAGGAGTACCTGCAGAAAAAAAAAGAATAAAAAAAAAAAAAAATACCAATATCCGATCACCAAAATGTCAGTATCGGCATTAAAAAAACTATATCCGTCGATCGCCACTAATTTTAACCCACCTCCCCTCTTCTGCATTTGTGGTACTGTCAGTATTAATAACCCCCTCCCCCCACATTGGTGGTCATGGAATGGGTTACATTTCATTGCCATTGACCACCAATGTGGGAAAGGGGGTTAATTATACTGACACTTGTGCTAGGGGTTAATAATGCAGCCTCTGACATCAATATTGGGGGGTTTAATGTGTCCACTGACATCAATACTGGGGGGTTTAATGCCTCCACTGACATCAATACTGGGGGGTTTAATGCCTCCACTGACATCAATATTGGGGGGTTTAATGCGTTCACTGACATCAATGCTGGAGGGTCTTTATTATGTCCACTGATATCAATGCTGGAGGTCTTTAATGCATCCACTGACATCAATGGCGGGGGCTATTAATGTATTCACTGACATCAGTGCTGGGGGTCTTTATTGCATCCACTGACATTAATGCTGGAGGTCTTTATTGCATCCACTGACATTAATGCTGGGGGTCTATATTGCGTTCACTGAACTCAATGCTGGAGGTCTTTAACCACTTTATGACCGCCCGCCTCACGAGCAGGCAGCTAGGGGGCAAGCGCTCGTCAGTGGGAAAGCTGATGCACAGGGCAAGCGGCTCCAATTGCCGCCTGACACCCGCGATTGTTCCCCGCTGAGAGAGAAGAACGGTCAGCTGTTGAAAACACAGCCGGCCTTCCTTCTCCCTGGAATGATCATAGCGCCCCTGTGATCCTGCTATATAGGAACACAGGTCTCTGTGATCATTTCACAAGCCACGCCTCTAGGTACACATTTAACCCCTGATCACTCAGTGTTAACCCCTTCCCTGCCAGTGTCATTAGTACAGTAACAGTGCATATTTTTAGCACTGATTACTGTAGTAATGTCACTGGTCCCCCCAAAAGTTTCAAAAATGTCAGTCAGGGGTCCGATCTGTCCGCTGCAATGTCGTAGTCCCGCTAAAAATCGCAGGTCGCGACCATTATTAGTAAAAAAATTAAAATTACATAAATCTTTCCCATAGTTAGTAGACGCGATAACGTTTGCGCAAACCAATCAAAATACGCTTATTGTGATTTTTGTTTACCAGAAATATGTAGCAGAAAACAAATTGGCCAAAAATGTAAAAAAATTTAGATTTTTAAATTTTTTTGGGGGAATGTTATATAGCAGAATGTAAAAAATATTGTTTTTTTTTTTTTTCAGAATTGTCGCTCCTTTTTTTGTTTATAGCGAAAAAATAAAAATCGCACAGGTGATCAAATATCACCAAAAGAAAGCTCTATTTGTGGGAAATAAAGGACATCATTTTTATTTATGTACAGCGTCGCAAGACTGCGCAATTCTTCGTTAAATTAACGCAGCGCCGAATCACAAAATATGGCCTGGTTATTAAGGGGGCAAATCCTTCCGGTCCAGAAGTGGTTAATGCATCAATAGACATCAATGCTGGGGGGTTTTAATGCATCCACTGACATCATTCCTGGGGGTCTTTACTGCATCCACTGACATCAATGCTGGGGGTCTTTACTGCATCCACTGACATCATTGCTGGGGGTCTTTACTGCATCCACTGACATCATTCCTGGGGGTCTTTACTGCATCCACTGACATCAATGCTGGGGGTCTTTACTGCATCCACTGACATCATTGCTGGGGGTCTTTAATGCATCCACTGACATTAATGCTGGGGGGTTTTATTGCGTCCACTGACCTCATGATGGGGGGGTTTTAATGCGTCCACTGACATCAATGCCGCTGGCCTCCCGCAGTCGTCTGAGAAACTGATAGAAGACCCACCTGCTTATGTAAACAAAGCAGGCGAGTCTTCTGTCAGACAGGCAAGGAGAGATCAGGAGTTTCAGCTAAGCTGAAACCCCGATCTCTCTGTGCCTATTACAGAGCCCCCCCCCCCCCAGTCAATCACTTTTAGGCATACATTAACTCCTTTGATCACCCTCAGTGTTAACCCCTTCCCTGCCAGTGTCATTTATACAGTAACCGTGCATATTGTTTAGCACTGAATACTGTATTTTGTCACTGGTCCCCAAAAAGTGTCAAAAATGTCAGTTAGGGGGCCAATCTGTCTGCCAAAATGTCGCAGTCCTGATAAAAAATGCTGATCGCCGCTATTTCTAATAAAAACAAAAAAATGTATAAAAATGTAAAAAATCGATTCCGTAGTTTGTAAACACTATAACTTTTGCGCAAACCAATTAAAATTCTCTTTTTGTGATTTTTGTGTCATATTGATAAATTTGCTACAGTTTTCTTTTTATGTATTGTATAGAAAGCTTGTATATGGGTAAACAAGAAATGAAAATAAAGATGAATTCAATTTAAGAAAAGAAAATTACTTAGCACACCCAAACATTATATATATATATATATAATATATTTCTTGTCGTTTTGAATACTTTGAAGCGCAGAGGAGGGGTTTGGAGTCTTTTAGACCCCAGATCCCTCCATAAAGAGTACCTGTTGCTGCCTATTACTGTCACAAGGGATGTTTACATTCCTTGTCAAAGCAGTAAAAGCGATCAGGAAAACTATTTTTAGAGGGGCAGTGTAAAAAAGAGAAAAAAGAAAAAAATGAAAAAAAAAAAGAAATTTTTTAAAATCGCCCCATCCCTTTGTGCTTGCACCCCAAAGAAAACGCATAGGTAAGTCGCGCCCACAAATGTAAACCGCGTTCAAATCACACATGCGAGGTATCGCCGTGATCTTTAGAGCGAGCGCAATAATTATACCACAATACCTCCTCTTTATCTCTAAACAGGGAAATGTTTAACATTTTTAAATCATGCGCTATGGAGATTTTTAAGTGCTGTAGTTGGTCGCCATTCCACAAGTGTGCGCAATTTTAAAGCATGACACGTTAGCTATCTATTTACTCGGCATAACATCATCTTTAAAAAAATTATACAAAAAAAAAAAAATAAGCAAATTTTACGGTTTAGTTTTTTTTTAAAATTCATTGAACCGTATTTTTTTAAAACAAATTGCGTTTAAAAGACCGCTGTGCAAATACAGTATGACATAAAATGTTGCAACAACGGTCATTTTATTAATTAGGGTCTCTGCTAAAATATATCTGCATTTTTGAATTCTTTGGATTTTTTCAATCTGCCTCTATTGGCTGCCGAGTAAACCGGAAGTGACGTGGCTTCCAGATTACATCGCTTCTGGGTTACTACATCGGAAACACACAACCACTTCGACAAAATGACATACGGGTACGTGATTTTGCGTGAAGTGGTTAAATGTGTATTTTTTTCCAAATTTAGGTTTGAAAGACTGCTGCGCAAATACAGTGTGACATAAAATATTACAACGACCGCCATTTTATTCTCTATTGTCTCTGCTAAAAAATAACTCTCTAATGTTTGAGGGTTCCAAGTAGCTACATAGTTACATAGTTACATAGTTAGTGAGGCTGAAAAAAGACATCAGTCCATCCAGTTCAACCTATGATGTGTGTGTGTGTTTGCTTTTAACCGTACATTGTATACCCCTGTATGTTGTGGTCTTTAAGGTGTCCATCCAATAGTTTTTTGAAACTATCAATGCTCCCCGCTGATACGACTGCTTGCGGAAGAGAATTCCACATCCTTACCGCTCTTACAGTGAAGAACCCCTTACGCACTTTAAGGTTAAACCGCCTTTCCTCAAGTTTTAGTGAGTGGCCACGTGTCTTATTGTATCTCCTTTCTCTGAATAGTTTGTTCCTTATGCTAGGGTCGCCAGTACAGTATTTGTACATTGATATCATATCCCCCCTCAATTGTCTCTTCTCCAGAGAGAATAGGTTCAGTGCTTGTAGTCTTTCCTCATAGCTGATGTCCTCCATTCACCTAATTATTTTTGTTGCCCTTCTCTGGACTTTCTCCAGTTCCAGCACATCCTTCCTGAGGACCGGTGCCCAGAACTGGACAGCATACTCCAGATGTGGCCGGACCAGAGTCTTGTAGAGTGGAAAAATAATCTCTTTATTTCTGGAGTGAATCCCCTTTTTTATACAACCCAGCATTCTGTTGGCTTTGCTTGCAGCGGCTTGGCATTGCATGCCACTTCCAAACCTGTTGTCTACCAGTACCCCCAGGTCCCTTTCCATCCTAGACTCACCCAGAGGTCCCCCCCCTAGTGAGTAGCTTGCTTTCTGGTTTCTGGCCCCCAAGTGCATTACTTTACATTTTTCTACATTAAATCTCATCTGCCATGTAGTTGCCCACCCCGTTATTTTGTTCAGGTCTGCTTTCAAGATTTCCACATCCTGCATAGAAGATATTGGCATGCCTAATTTAGTATCATCTGCAAATACTGAGATTGTACTAGATATCCCCTCCCCTAGATCATTTATGAATAAATTAAACAGGATTGGTCCCAGGACAGAACCCTGGGGGACCCCACTTTGCACACCCGCCCAATCAGAGTACTCCCCATTAATCACCACCCTCTGGACTCTCCCCTGGAGCCAGTTCTCTATCCAGGTACTCACCTTATGGTCCATACCTAACTTCCTTAGTTTGTACAGTAAGCGTTTGTGGGGAACGGTGTCAAAGGCCTTTGCAAAGTCCAGATACACCACATCCACAGGCTTACCTTTATCTAGGTGGCAGCTCACTTCATCGTAGAAGGTTAATAGATTGGTTTGGCATGAACGATTTTTCATGAATCCATGCTGATTACTACTGATAATACAGTTTTCATTACTAAAGTCTTGTATGTGGTCCCTTATCATCCCCTCCAAAATTTTGCAGACTACTGATGTTAGGCTGACCGGCCTATAGTCACCCGGGATATATCTCGGCCCCTTTTTAAATATTGGTACCACGCTGGCTTTTTTCCAATCAGCTGGCACCATACCTGTCTGTAAACTATCCTTAAAGATCAAGAATAATGGTCTGGCAATCACCTGGCTGAGCTCATTAAGAACCCTTGGGTGCAAGCCATCCGGTCCCGGGGATTTATTTATGTTAAGTTTCTCTAGTTTCTCTAGTTTAGCTCTAAGTCTATCCTCTGTTAGCCATGGCGGCACTTCCTGAGGTGTATTATTTAGTTCGGCCTTACAAGCAAGTGTAGCCCCCCGATTCCTTTGTGAAGACTGAAGAAAAGAAATTATTTAACACTTCCGCCTTTTCTCTGTCCTCAGTGGCCATTTTTCCTTTATCATCTTTTATGGGGCCAATGTGCTCTGGCCTCGCTTTCTTACTGTTTATATACTTAAAGAACTTCTTGGGGTTCTTTTTACTCTCCTCCGCTATATGTCTCTCGTGTTCTATTTTAGCCGCCCTGATTTCGTCTTTACATTTCTTATTACACTCTTTGTAGTGCTTAAATGCTGCCAATGACCCCTCAGTCTTGTATTTTTTGAAGGCCTTTTCTTTAGCTCTAATATACATTTTTATGTTGGAGTTTAGCCACCCAGGGTTTAGTTTTGCTCTTTTAAATTTATTTCCCTTTGGAATGCACTGGCCCACCCCCTTGTTAAGTATGCTCTTGAAGCACTCCCATTTTTCCTTCGTGTTCTTTGTTCCCAGGGTTCTATCCCATTTGATATTTTCTAGCAGCGAGCGCAGTTTAGGGAAATTGGCTCTTTTGAAATTCAGTGTCCTTATATTACCCTTGTGTTTCCTATTACTGTAATTAATACTGAAACCAATTGACCTATGGTCACTGTTCCCTAAGTTGTCCCGTATTTCTATATCCGTGGGCAGGTCTGTATTGTTGGTAATCAGTAGGTCAAGTACCGCATTGTTTCTTGTCGGTGCATTCACCATCTGACCCATGAAATTGTCCTGCAAAACATTTAGGAACTGCCGAGCCTTGGCTGAATGCGCGGTTCCTTCTGCCCAGTCTATATCAGGATAATTAAAGTCCCCCATTATAATGACATTTCCCATCCTTGCTGCCAATCCTATCTGTAACATGAGGTCCACCTCACCCTCCTCCCTCTGGTTTGGGGGCCTATAGCATACGCCCAATATTACCTTCCCCACCGTGCCTTCCCTTTGAAGCTCTACCCATAGGGATTCTGCCTCGTCCATAGCTCCATTATTAATATCATCCCTCATATTTACCTGTATACTGTTCTTAATATACAAACATACCCCTCCCCCTTTTTTACCCTCTCTATCTCTGCGATAAAGGGAATACCCCTGAATGGTCGCCATCCAGTCATGAAGCTGTCAAACCAAGTCTCAGTTATCCCCACAAAATCTAAGTCCTCCTCAAACATCAGCAGCTCCAGCTCTCCCATCTTGTTGGCCAGGCTTCTGGCATTGGTATATAAGCCTCGTAATTTTGATGTTTTTAGGCTGCTCTTTTGATTTTTCCCCATACCCACCCTGGGTATAGGAGCTCCGAACACCCTACCGCTAATGCCCCCATTTCTGCCCTCTGAAACTTGCTTTCCACTGGCTAATTCTACATCTGTACCCTCCCCCCCATTCCCTAGTTTAAAAGCCCCTCTAACTTTTTGGCCATCCTCGCACCCAGTACGGCTGCACCCACCCCATTTAGGTGCAATCCGTCCCTACCAAAGAGCCGGTGACCGACTGAGAAGTCGGCCCAGTTCTCCAGGAACCCGAAACCCTCCTTACTACACCAGCTCCTCAGCCACTCGTTAACTTCCCTAATCTCCCGCTGCCTCTCTGGTGTGGCTCGAGGTACAGGTAGTATTTCGGAAGATACTACCTTGGAGGTCCTAGTCCTCAACTTAGCGCCTAAGTCCCTGAAATCGTTTAGGACTCTTCGTCTTCCTCTGCCTATGTCATTGGTACCCACGTGTACCATGACAGCTGGGCCTTCCCCAGCCCCACCCAATAATCTGTTCACCCGATCCGCAATGTGCCGAACCCGAGCGCCCGGCAAACAACAGACTGTTCGGCGCACACGGTCTTTGTCACAGATTACACTGTCTGTCCTTCTAATAATTGAGTCCCCTACCACCAGCACCTGTCTTTCCTTTCCCTTTCTCCCGGCCTCACTGGAGGAGTTCTTCCCCTGGCAGCTAGGGGTGTCGCTCTGCTCCAGCAATGCTGGTCCCTGACTGGTTTCCCCAACATCACACAACGGGGCGTATCTATTGGGGTGCTCCAGCCCAGGATCAGCCTCCTTGCCTTGTCCCCTTCTACCCCTCCTAACTGTCACCCCTCTGCTCTGCTCTGATGCCTGCACCTCCGATACTCCGCCCACCTCTGTGCAGGCCCCTGTCTGCACCTGATTGGTACAATCCTGGCTCTCCTCCGGTATGGACATTCGTCTCAGTGTTGCCAGCTGCTTCCCTAGATTCAGGACCTGAGCTTCCAGGGAAGCAACGTGCTTACATTTTGCGCATTTGTATTCGCCCTCGATCGCATGACCGAGGAACGCATACATATCACAAGATGTACACCGAGTCGCATCTCCACACCCGCCGGGCATTGTACCTACTATCTAATCTAATGGGGATTCAGCGATTTAAGTCTATCCTATGTGGCTATTTCCTGGCTTCCTAACGCTACCTTCTCACCCTCTGGTATTCCGCTCCACTCACTTGACACCGGTCAGTCACCCAACACTCACAATCTCACAGCCCGGTCAGACGCACAACGCTGAGTCGCACAGCCCAGTCAGACGCACAACACTAAGTCGCACAGCGCGGTCAGACGCACAACATTCAGTCGCACAGCCCGGTCAGACGCACAACACTGAGTCGCACAGCCCGGTCAGACACACAACACTGAGTCGCACAGCCCGGTCAGACGCACAACACTGAGTCGCACAGCCCGGTCAGACGCACAACACTAAGTCGCACAGCCCGGTCAGACGCACAACACTAAGTCGCACAGCCCGGTCAGACGCACAACACCGAGTCGCACAGCCCGGTCAGACACCGAGTCGCACAGCCCGGTCAGACACACAACACTGAGTCGCACAGCCCGGTCAGACACACAACACTGAGTCGCACAGCCCGGTCAGACGCACAACACTAAGTCGCACAGCCCGGTCAGACGCACAACACTGAGTCGCACAGCCCGGTCAGACGCACAACACTAAGTCGCACAGCCCGGTCAGACGCACAACACTAAGTCGCACAGCCCGGTCAGACGCACAACACCGAGTCGCACAGCCCGGTCAGACACCGAGTCGCACAGCCCGGTCAGACACACAACACTGAGTCGCACAGCCCGGTCAGACACACAACACTGAGTCGCACAGCCCGGTCAGACGCACAACACTAAGTCGCACAGCCCGGTCAGACGCACAACACCGAGTCGCACAACCCGGTCAGACACCGAGTCGCACAGCCCGGTCAGACGCACAACACTGAGTCGCACAGCCCGGTCAGAAGCACAACACTGAGTCGCACAGCCCGGTCAGACGCACAACACTGAGTCGCACAGCCCGGTCAGACGCACAACACTGAGTCGCACAGCCCGGTCAGACGCACAACACTGAGTCGCACAGCCCGGTCAGACGCACAACACTGAGTCGCACAGCCCGGTCAGACGCACAACACTGAGTCGCACAGCCCGGTCAGACGCAAAACACTCAGTCGCACAGCCCGGTCAGACGCACAACACTCAGGTAGTGATAGGTACTCCCAGACACTCAGGTAGCAACAGGTACTCCCAGATACTCAGGTACTCCCAAATACTCAGGTACTCCCAGATACTCCCAGATACTCCCAGATACTCACAGGTACTCCCAGATACTCACAGGTACTCACAGATACTCAGGTACTCACAGGTACTCACAGGTACTCACAGGTACTCACAGATACTCAGGTACTCACAGGTACTCACAGATACTCAGGTACTCACAGGTACTCAGGTACTCACAGGTACTCAGGTACTCACAGATACTCAGGTACTCACAGATACTCACAGATACTCAGGTACTCACAGATACTCAGGTACTCACAGATACTCAGGTACTCACAGGTACTCACAGATACTCAGGTACTCACATGTACTCCCAGATACTCAGGTACTCACAGGTACTCACAGATACTCAGGTAGTAACAGGTACTCAGATACTCAGGTACTACACTACACCCTCAGTCAGTGTACAATCTCAGTCACCAGTCTTACTTACCTAGTGTATGTCCCTTTAAGTCTGTCTCTAGCAGTTCCTGGCTGTTTTTTTTTTTTTTTTTCTTTCCCTCAGACGGTCAGTCTCCGCTCTGCACCCGCCTCCCTCTGTCACTTCCCGGTCAGCCTTTGCTCGCTAGTCTCCTCTGCTCCCTCTCTGTCTGGGGGGGGGGTCCGCACCACTCACCGCCCGCCGCAAAAGGGGGGGGTTTACTGTTCCGCTCGCCACCCGCAACAAGAGAGGGGGGGTTACCGACCCGCTCGCCGCTCGCTTCTGGGGGGGGGGGTCGGGGTTCGAGCGCCGCTCCCCGCCGCTGCTCTCCGGGGGGGGGGGGGTTACTCACACGCGGTCGGTCACGCACACACTCCACACACACTCCTCTCTCCTGCACTCCTCTCTGCTGCACGCCCTGACAGCCTCTGATCCCGCGCTCTGCTCCACAGCACCACCTGCCGGCAAGTGCGGGAGTTAAAGCAGACATCCAGCCCATAGCAACAAATACTGATTTTAACTTGTAAGCAACAAATGTCAGAAAAATGTCTGGTCTTCAAGTGGTTGATAAAGACCTACTGAAAGTAAAAACATACACAATGGATGGGGGGCGTGCCCGGAAGCGGTCATGTGATGACACGCTGAGCTGACCTCCGCTGGGCTCCACACCTCCATACACCGAGCGCCCACGCCCGCCGGGGATCTGAGAGACTGTGAGGCGGGGACGCCAAGGAGCCGGGCGGTTGGAGGAGAATCCCCCGCTGACCGCGAGTGTCCGACCCGCCGCTCTTGCGGACCGAGTCGGGCTAGCGGCCGACCGAGGGAGCTGTAGCCCTAGGTGCCAGCAGATCGTCCACTTCGGTGGAGAGGACGGAGCGACGGACGGGACACCACAGCGGTTGGAGGGAGACAGGAGACCGGTACAAGGGCAATATCTGAGGAGAGCAGCCGACTGAGGCTTAAGGAGCTGCGGTACCCTATTACACTAGAGGCGCCCCGCACGGCCGGGGAGGAATCTGGAGTTAGGCTTGTGGAGTATACGGATGGAGGAGTGAGCCATCCGGAGCCATCCAGAGCGCAAAGACACCGAGCTGATGGGACAGAGACAGAGAGGTACGGACTAATGCAGAGTTGAATGAGGATGACCAGCTGAGGTGAGAGGAGAGGCAATAGTCTTCCACTGTACAACGAAACAAGCAAAGGAGTCCAGCTTCATCCCCCTTCCCCCTGAGAATATCACACCAAAATTTAAAGCCTTCACAGCACAAGAGATACAACCTGAGGAGAGGTGAAGGAAGAAAAAGCCAAACCGGGAGCTGTGAGTATTGTGGAAGATATCAAGCGGTAATAAGTATACATTGGTGTAATAGAACTGTATGCTATATATCGGCTGGAAAGAATGGAATAGTCTGCCAAACCAAAAATAACAGGAGAAGGGGTACCCTAAGGAAGAGAGGGAAAGGGACGGGAGGTTATGTAGGAGAAAGAGAAAGGATGACACTTACTAAGAGAAGAAAAGGAAGAAGGAGTACAGGAAAAGGACAGTCAAACAAAACAGAGGGAGAGATTGACCGTTACTTTCCTAACAGCCAGAAATCCGCTAAAAGTGTAAAAATGGCAGCAGCAAGCCCAGAAGCTAGTGAAACATCAAACTTAGTGGATACTTCACCTCCTATAGTAAGAGCGGCTAATAACCTAAGGAATAGCCAAGGTGAAACACCAATAACCTGTATACCTATGCAAGCGGTCATACAAAACTCGGAACTTAAAGCTTTGTTACAGGCACTCCCGACTAGAGCCGACATAGAACAGATGATTAATAAAATAGAGGAGAAACATCAGCAAGAAATACAAGAAGTTAAAAAAGATATACAGGTGATTGCAACCCGGTTAGGAGAAGAAGAGGCCTCAATTAGCGCAATAAAAGAAAGGCTGACAGCGTTAGAAGCAAAACGAGATACCCAGGAAGAAACGCAGGCTGTATTACAATTACAGCTAGAGGATATAGAGAACAGAAGTCGCCGTAGTAACCTGCGGATACGTGGAATAGCTGAAACTATTGGCAATGAAAAATTAGTGGAGGCGACAAAAGAAATATTTAAACAAGTTTTAAAAGACAAATACCCAGGAAACCTAGAAATAGAGAGAGTCCACAGATCTCTTGGCCCCAGAAGTAGAGAAGAAAGGAGACCTAGGGATGTGATCTGCAGAATACATCATTATATACATAAAGAAGAGATTTTGAGATCAGCATGGGAAAACCAGGAGATAATTGTGGAAGGAAAACCAGTAAAGATCTTTGCAGATATTTCTGGGGGAACATTACGGAGAAGGGCGATCTTAAAGCCCTTATTGGAACTGGCCAAGAAAGCGGGATGTACTTATAGATGGGGGTTCCCCTTCTCCGTGACGTTCCGCAGAGATGGAAGATATTTCAAACTCCAGTCGTATCGAGATAGATTGGCATTTTTTCGCTTTATAGAGGCTGAACCTATACAGGTGGAGAATTGGCTGCGCCACATACCCAGAGAAGGACCCTTTAGGTATCCCCGACAACAGGAGAAAGAGAGAGACTCATGGAGCGAAGAAGAGATAGGAGAAAGAAGAACAACATAGAAGAACTATGATAGGAATGGGACTCTTGTAAATGCTTATTATGCTTTATTGATATATTAGTAGGGAAGGGAGACTCTCCTCTTCCCTTTCTTTCCTTTTTCCCCTTCTTTTTTTTTTTTTTTTTTTTTTTTTCCCTCCTCACACTTTATGGGAGGAAGGTGGGGTTGGGATTTTTTACCATCTCTAAATTTTGCACAGGAAGCACAAATGAAAATACCTTTTTTTTTTTTTTTTTTTTCTTTTTTCTCACATTTTTTGGGAGGAAGATGTGGTTGGGATTTTTTTCTCTTCCTCCCCCTCTAAATTTTGCACACAAGCACAAAAGGAAATACCCCTTTTTTCGATTTTTTTTTTTTTTTTTTTTATTTACTCCCTCTAAATTTTACACATGTAGCACAAAAAACACTGGTGTTTTTTTTTTTTTTTTTTTTTTTTTCCCTTCTCTTATTATTTAAGGGGAAATATAGCAATGATACATTAAGATGTGATAGTATGAGAAATCGTATGATCTAATAGTACTTATACAAAGGAAGGGGGAGGGAGGGGGAGAGTTACAAAGGAATCAACTGTTCTTCTCTGGCCACTACACATATTGAGTGAAGGAGAATTATTCACTAGAAAGGAGAGGAGAACTGGGGGGAGGGATCCTAGAAGTAGTGGGTGATTAGAATCAATATAAATTGAAAAAGTATGGAGGGGGGGGTGTGGGGGAATAGCGGAGAGTCACGCCGGGGTAGTCCCCTATTTAGGAAATCCACACAAAGTGCACTCTAGAGCGCAGTGTGAGATAAGGATAGGCTTACTATCCAAATTGGAGAGGAGAGGAGCCGGAACTTCGGAGAACCGGAATCTTCTCGTCTCCAATTGGGGAGGGGTTTTGTTAAATTTTTTTTTTTTTTTTTTTTTTTTTTTTTTTTTTTTTTTTTTTTTTTTTTTTTTGCTATTTGTAAATTGAACAGAGATGGAGGATCTAAAAATTATGTCGCATAATGTCAGGGGACTAAATGTCCCAGAAAAAAGACGGGTATTATTAAATGACTTAAAAAAACGAAGAATTAGTATTGCATTTATACAAGAGACGCATTTTAGGACAGATAAAATACCTTATCTTAAAAATAGTTTCTTCCCATATACATACCATTCCACGAATGTGCAAGCAAAATCGAGAGGGGTATCTATATTGATAGCAAAAAGCGTCCCATGGATTCTGCAAGACAGTAAACAGGACCCAGAGGGAAGGTTCCTATTTGTGAGGGGATTAATAGGAGAAGCACGGGTAACACTAGCAACATTATATGCGCCTAATAATGGACAGGACAGATTTATATCAAAAACTCTGGCTAACCTCGAGAGTTTCTCAGAGGGTCAGCTGATTCTGGGAGGGGATTTTAATGCCCCTCTGATACCTGCAGTAGATACCTCATCCGGGACTACAGCAGTCTCTTTCGGAATGAATAGACGTATATTGAAAACTTTGTACAAATATCAGCTGATAGATGTATGGCGCCTACAACACCCCTCTGAGAAAGGATACACGTTCTATTCAGCGCCACATAAGAATTATTCTAGAATTGATTATTTCGCGATACCCCACGCTCAGCTTCAGGCAGTGAAAAAAACGGATATTGATAATATCACATGGTCAGACCATGCATCTATAACAATGGTGTACGGTCTTACAGGGAATTCACTAAGGAATAAGCAATGCTGGAGGCTGAACGAGAGCTTATTGCAAAGAGAAGAAGTGTTAAAGGAGGTTGCACAAGAATTAAAAATCTTTTTTGAGATTAATGATCAAGCGGACTGCCGGATGGGCACCCTTTGGGAAGCACATAAGGCAGTAATAAGAGGGATTTTTATTAAGAACGGGGCACGTATCAAAAAAGAGAGAAATGAACAAATGACACAGTTGTTAGATAAACTTAAAGAGCTAGAGACAAAACATAAACAGTCAGCATCAGATAGAATACTGATGGAGTTAACAGCGATTAGGAAGCAGATCACGGACCTGCTACAATATAAGGCCAAAGCAGATATACAAAGATGCCGCAAATTAAATTATGAGACAGGAAATAAATGTGGAAAATTATTGGCTAGGACTGTCAGGGAACAGAGATTGAGGTCATACATACCGCATATAGTAACAGCCGAGGGGAATAAAAGGACCTTACCAATACAAATAACGGAGGTATTCGAGAAATACTATGCCTCATTGTATAACTTAAAAGGAGAGCCTCCCATACAAAGAGAAATTGAAAAATATTTAAACCAGTCACAATTACCTAAGTTATCAGAGGAAGAAAGGGACTCCCTAGAAGCAGAAATAACCATAGAAGAGGTACAGCAAGCAATGAACTTAATGAAGCCAGGGAAAGCGCCAGGGCCAGACGGCCTAACGGCACAATATTATCAGTCATTGTTTCATATTCTGGGCCCATACCTGGTAAAGTTATTTAACGCAACAGAACTAGACGGGACATTAACTAGAGATACACTGACGGCACATATCTCATTAATCTTAAAAGAAAGTAAGGATCCAGCGGCTTGCAGCAGCTATAGACCAATATCTCTATTAAATGTGGACTTGAAGATATTCACAAAGGTACTGGCAGATAGGATGGCAAGAATATTACCAAAATTAATACACCTAGACCAGGTAGGCTTTATGACATCAAGAGAGGCAAAAGATAACACAACAAGAATACTCAACTTGATACAAATAGTAAAGGAAGAGAAGACCCCGTGCGTAGTGCTGAGCGCGGACGCAGAGAAGGCCTTTGACCGGGTGGGGTGGCCTTTCTTGTTTTCCGTGCTCAAATATATTGGGTTGGGTAACTTAATGATAGACAGAATAACTAGAGTCTACACAAATCCAATTGCTAGGGTGAAAGCCAACGGGATACTATCAAAGACATTCCCAATAAAAAATGGCACAAGGCAGGGGTGTCCGTTATCACCCCTTTTGTTTGCCCTTACATTAGAGCCTTTCCTCTGTAAAGTCAGAGGGAATCCAGATATAGAAGGAGTAAGAGTAAAGGGGAAACAATATAAGATAGCCGCTTACGCGGATGACATGTTATTTTCTTTAACTAACCCGAGTATCTCATTGCCGAATCTGATACAAGAATTTAAGGTATATGGGGCCTTATCAAATTTAAAAATCAACTTTGGGAAATCAGAGGCAATGGGGGTAGAGATGCCCACGGCCCAGGTGCAACTATTAAAAAATAGCTTTGGATTCAAGTGGAATGAGACGGCGGTGAGATACTTGGGAACATATATACCGGCGAAAATAGAACGGGTGTATGATCTCAATTTCTTGCCTATGATAGCAATAACTAAGACTTTGTTAGAAAAATGGCATGGGGGGATGCAGTCGTGGTTTGGTAAATGTAATTTATTGAAGATGATAATATTGCCAAAATTTGTATATCTGTTTCGAGCGCTACCGGTGAAGATACCAGGTAGATTCTTCAAGGTAATACACTCATTATTTGTGAAATACATCTGGTCACATAAAAAGTCACGAATAACACGGAAGATTTTGACTCTACCCAAAAAAAAGGGGGGCCTAGCCTTGCCAGATGTACGAGCATATTACCAGGCGGCTCACATAAGTAGGATTCTGGATTGGTGGCACCACTCAGAGACTAAACTCTGGGTGATGCTGGAACAAGCACAAACAGAGGTAGACTTGAAAAGAGCGATATGGTGCTATCAGGACCTTCCGAAAAGACTAAAACAGCATTTCATAATTGGAAATACTTTACGGATCTGTACGGGACCAAATGTATTCCATAAATTGACGACAGATAGATCCCCCTTATTTCCAATATTAGGTAACCCCCGATTCCCTCCAGGACTAGATCATAGACAATTTACAACGTTAAGGGAAAGGGAGCAGGAACAGGCGTCGTCTTTTTTAACACAAAAAAAATGGCCTTCGATGATCAGACTGACTGAAAGGGAAGGGCCATATAAGGTATCATTTTGGCAAGCTGCCCAACTACATCATTATCTAGTCTCCATATCGGGCCCAGAGGATTATGACAGATCACTAACGAGATTCGAGCAAGCCTGCGTAAAGCCAGGAAATCTCTCACGTACTTTATCAATTGCATATGGCCTACTGACAAATCCAGAGGAACAACCTGAGTTACCATGGGTAAGGAGGTGGGAGGAGGACTTGAACTGTAATTTTACAGGGGAGCAGATCCGGAAGATATTGAGGTTTGCCCTAGGGTCATCTAGATGTACCAGAGTACAAGAGATGAACTATAAGCTGGTAACAAGATGGTATGTTACACCTGAGAAAATACATAGATGGTTCCCAAGTGAATCTGATCTTTGTTGGAGATGTGGAAAGGAAAGGGGCACTCTGTACCATATCTTCTGGACCTGCTCTAAAATAAAAACCTTTTGGATAGGGGTGAAGGATATAGTCCAGAAATTTGTAGAACATGAAATAGGAGAGAACCCGTCCTTCTTTCTATTAAACTTATCAGAGATACCAGCAAACAAATATGAAAGATCTATAATTCCCCATTTGATAAATGCGGCAAAGGCATGCATTCCAGGGGCCTGGAAAAAAACTCAACCTCCCTTAGTGTCCGAGTGGATACGAAGGATAGAAGATAACAGGAGATTGGAGGAACTGATTGCCGCGGCACAGACTAGACAAGAGAAACATAGGAAAACCTGGGAATTGTGGAACCATTTTATATGTTCTGAAGAAGGGAAACTATATTTCACAAAATAAAATGAGAAGAAAAGTGAGATAGCGAAAGAGAGAGCGTATTTCCCCATCTCTGCTCACGAGAATAATAACATTTTTTTTTTTTTTTTTTTTTTTTTTTTTTTTTTTCTTTTGTGTTGGGTGAAAGGGTGGGGAGGGGGGGGGGGAATATATAATTTGGGAAAACAGCAGATAGAGATGTTATATACCATAATATATATTATGAAGAAGATGTATATGATGTTGGAAATATTATGTATAACCTTGTGAATTCCTAAATAAAAAAAAGATAAATTGAAAGTAAAAACATGTTTGCAGCATTACCCCAGCACCATTGATTCATTTAAAACATTATGTGTAACGCCTCACTCACTGTGTGCTGCCCAGTGCTTGCCGCGCTACCTGCCGCCATGATTGGTTTTACCGCTCCTTCCCTCTCCACTTTCTCACATAAGTCCTGACACCTGAGAGAGCAGAGCAGGTAAAGTACTTTACAGATCACTCCGCCAAGCACCAGGGAAGGAAGAGACGGATCTCTAGAGCATGCGGCAGGGCGCAGGATTAAAGCAAATCTCCACCCAAAAGGGGAAGTTCCGCTTTAAGGACTCCTTCCCCGCTCCTCTGCACATTGCACAATTGGCACTTTTAAGGAGCGGCGGATGGGGGAGCAGGTACCCAATTTTGACAAAAATCTTTCCCTTTGTTAGTAAACGCAATAACTTTTGCGCAAACCAATCAAAATGCGCTTATTGTGATTTTTTTGACCAAACATAGGTAGCAGAAAACAAATTGGCCAAAAATTTAAAACAATTTTGATTTTTACATTTTTTTGGGGGGGAATTTCATATAAAAAAATGTGAAAAATATTGTTATTTTTTCAAAATTTACGCTCTTTTTTTGTTTATAGCGCAAAAAGTAAAAATCGCACAGGTGATCAAATACCCCCAAAGAAAGCTCTGTTTTTGGGAAAAAAAGACGTAAATTTTGTTTGGGTACGGCGTCGCACGACCGCTCAATTGTCCGTTAAAGTCGCACAGTGCCGAATCGCAAAAAGTGGCCTGGACGTAAGACAGCAAAATCCTCCGCTGGTAAAGTGGTTAATGCTGGTTTGAAACCAAAAGGTAGTCACATCAAATATTGATTTGATTTAGATTTTTCTTCTGTTCTCTTACGTTTTAATTTTGTAAATTGATAAAAAGAAAGATTTGAAAATATACTGTATATTTTTTTAAAGCGTTCTTACTTACTACAGCATTTCGTCACACTTGCCTATAACTTTTGCACAGTACAGTAACTCTAACACTCTACCTTCTGTCTTAGGGTATTCATGTCTACCTTGCAAAGAAAATGATAGAAGACCAGGGTAGAGATTATATGAATAACAGTGTTGCTAAGGTGAGTCCAATCCTGTCAGACAGTCATGGTTGACATACACTATATCACCAAAGTATTGGGACGCCTGCCTTTACACGCACATCCTTTTAAACGCACATGAACTTTAATGTCATCCCAATCTTAGTAAGTAGGGTTCAATATGGAGTTGTATATTAAAAAAGAATAGCGCGCAAATGCAAAAGAAATTACTACCAAATCTGAAGAGAGTCCATAAATAAAAATGGGGGTTTGGTCCCACCATATGGCCATATCGTGCTCAAGCCCACTACTGCGTCAAAGTACCCCATTATCAGTGGGTCCTACACTATCCATGAAAAAGAGATGAATCCAGCCCTTCTAACCCTTGGAGACAACACTCCTTGCTGGGAAATCACAGCCGTCATGCAATGTAAATACAGCCGTTGTAACGGCTTCGATCTCTTCTCCTCCCTGACAGATCCTGTCAGGGAGGAGAAGAAGAGGATCAATACTGGAGCTGCGGTGATCAGTGAGTATTTCTAAGTACTCACTGATCACAGGGGGGTCTGTGCTGGTAATCAGATGATTGATTACCAGTGCAGCCCTGGGGGGGGGGGGGTGCCACTAGAGCCACCAGGGATGCCCACCCATGACCACCAGGGATGCCCACCATGGCCACCAGGGATGGCAAACAGCCTGCCAGTGGTGCCCTCCTATCAGTGCTGCCCACCAATGCCATATATCAGTGCTGCCCACCAGTGCCCGTTATTGCCATCCACCAGTGCCGCCCACCAGTGCCCATTATTGCCCACCAGTGCCGCCCATCAATGCCGATCAGTGCCGCCGATCAGTGCCCATCAGTGCTGCCTATCAGTGCCCACCAATGCTACATATCAGTGCTATCTATCAGTGCCACATATCAGTGCCCATCAGTGCTGTATATCAGTGCCACCCCATCAGTGCCAACCAATCAGTGTCTCCTCATCAGTGCCTGTCAGTGCGGCGTCATCAGTGCTCATCAGTGCAGGAAAAAATGTATCTATTCACAAAATTTTATAACCTAAACAAAAAAACTTTTTTTTTTTTTTCAAACTTTTCTGTCCTTTTTTATTTGTGCACCAAAAAAGAAAAAACCTGGCAGTGATCAAATACCACCAAAAGAAAGCTCTATTTGTGGGGAAAAAAATGACACAAATTTGGTTTAGGTACAATGTTGCATGACCGCGCAATTGTCATTCAAAATGCAACAGCGCTAAAAGCTGAAAATGTAACCCCTGTGGGCTCCACTGGTCCCCCCCCCCCACCCCACTGTACTCCCTCCCCTCTCCTGCCAGCTGCTGCAGGGGATGTGTCACAATAGAGAACCAGGAAGGAGTCAGTAAAAAAGTAATTTACAAGCTCCTTCCTTTTCTGAACGGACAGAGTCATAGCCAGTGACATTGTAAAAAAATTAAATAAAATGATAAAAAATAATACAATTAAAATACCAAAAAATAAAAACTACTGACACCAGTGGGTGAACTTCCAGGATCATAGAGGTCACACTTGCGGCTCGGCCCTGGCATTGACATTTCACCACCGTGGGGAGGCCCCAAGATGGCAGTAAGGGGGCCCACTCTTGTGAAAGGGCCCCACAACAAGAGTAAAGGGCCCAAGGATCAGTGGGAAGAGCCCTAGGCTTGATGGTCAGGGGCCCGGGGGGGGGGGCCTTAATGTTTTTTTGCACTGGGGCCCTGAAGGTTCTAGTTACGCCTCTGGCAAAATCCCTAGATGAACTGGGGACTTGGACAGAAGGGGGAGATATAGAGCAGCAGGATCAACCAGGTTTTTTGCAGAATACAGAAAACGAATCTCATAGTGACTGAGTGAGTATGAAGAGCATGCAATACACCATTTATTATTATAATTATAGTTTATGATGTGGGTTTAGTGAGACGTTAAGTAAATGAGACACAGATACTGTATGTTGTAATTATCATAAGCCTATTGGTCTTTTTAATGTGTCAATTTTCAAATACGCTATAGCTAAGGTATAATGATGTTTAAAACAGTTTGATGTCTGTATTCTAGCTTCTGTATTTGTGTCATTCTTCCAGGTGTTCCTAATTCAGAAAAATGCCATGGCCTCAGCACTGCTATCATACCCAACTTCTGAAGTCCCCACTAATCAGCCTCCCCCTTATACTGCCCAATAAGGGAAGAAGAAGAAGCCACAAAGACAGAATACGATAGAATTGAATACAATGAAAGATCACACAGGAAAAAGTAATCAAGCCTGTTTTAACACAATGCTTAATAAATGCTTATGAGTCACAATGCTAATAATGACACAATATCTCTTTCATACCAGATAACAAGACTGGAGTGAATTAGTTGGTATTGGCTGGGGGAAAGGGGTCAATGTCATTGCTTTCAGTGCAAACTATGATAATGTCCAGCATTTTAGAATAGGGTTACAGTTTATTTAGGGGTACATTCACACTGGCCATTGTGTTACAAAGCACCGGCTGGTGTGTGGTGGAAAGACACCAAGGTGCCAAAGTGCCAATCACAGTACAGCGCACTGTTCACTTTTTCTTTGTATATAAAATCCATGGAAATGTCACTCACAAGGTGCCATTTCACAAAGTTCTATTGGCCGCCATGCAGTGCGAGGAGGTGGTTCGTCTTAATGATCTGGAAAAAAGTATGGCTTGCTATACTTTTCTTAAGTGCACACCACTGCAATGTGGTGGTATGAACCAGCCAGGTAGCAGAGGTGGGTGACTCGAGTTACATGACTTGACTCGAGTCAGACTCGAGTCACCTGTTTGAGGACTTGCAACTTGCTTGACAGAATTCTATAAATGACTCGACTTGACTTTGACTTGCGACCTATGACTTGCGACTTGACTTTGACTTGCGCCCTATGACTTGCCCTGACTTGACCCCCGCTGCTTTGGTGTGCCGCCCTCGACTGTCTCCGGCTCTCCGCTGCACTGGTTGCTAGGGAAGGCCAGCCCGATTGGCATCTAGCAACCAGTGACGTGTGGCATGCCCACAGCCCCTGCATCTCCTGTACCAATGCTCGCAACCTCTGACATCTCTGTATCATGCCCGCAGCCCCTGCATCTCCTGTACTATGCCCCCAGCCTCTGACATATCCTCCTGTACAATGCTCGCAGCCTCTGACATCTCCTGTGCCATGTCCACACAGCCTATGACCACCTCCTGTACCATGTCTGCACTTTTTCCACTTTGAACCGGAGTTAATATATATAAAGCCCTATATGCTTACATATCTGTCTTATCTATAATACACTCTTCAGATGTGCTTAAAAATGCATGGTTTTCCTTTTTATGAACAAGAATACAATGACATGCTGTTGAGCTGGTATAATAATGCTATGGGGCTGGTATGAAAATATTTCCAGGGCTGAATTTTATTCCCAGTCCGGCCCTGTCTGTAGCCTTCTGTGGATGTCAGACAGCCTGCATCCCTCCTTCATCAAGAACTCAATGACTGCACCTTGTTTCTGCTTGGAATCCGAACACAAAATCTTATGCCTTATTTTATACCAGCCTATCTGGCCTACTTTATACCAAATCATCCCTCTACGTGTTACCGAGCATGCCTCCAGGAGGGCACTATGCCATATATCTGGTGTCCAAAGGTAAACGGATTATGGATCCGGGTCCACAATCTCCTACATACATTACTTTACTCTAACATTCAGGAAAAACCATTGCAAAACTTTTCTTCATAAAACCTTTGACTCACTTCTTCATACTGAACAGTTGCTGGTCACTCATTTCTTTATATATTCCACAAGTACTTTATTTGAATTAAAAAAAAAGTGCGGATACATGGGCCCAAAGGCCTGAGAATGAATACAAGTGCAGTAACAACAGTCAACTGTATTGTCCATTTTTAAGAACAAAGTGCAGCAACATGAAGGCAAATAAAGTCCATCATATTGCAAAGACTTCAAAAAGAAAATGGGTGCTTCATCTCTATGGCCAGGGATTCATAGGCACTCATCTTTATGATCCAATCATTGTTATTGAATTTTTACAAAGAAAGAAAATAAAATACACCAGACACAACTGGACATCGCATTTGACAATGTGTCACACCATTGGATTACATAATGAGCACACCGCTCTCAGGTAAGGAAAATAAGGCATACATAATACAATATATACTATATTGTAAAAAAGTATTTACATGCAGATGAACTTTATTAGCATCCCAGTCTTAGTCCATAGGGTTGGATATTGAGTTAGCCCACCCTTTGCAGCTATAACAGCTTCAACTCTTCTGGGAAGGCTGTCCACAAGGTTTAGGAGTGTGTCTATGGGAACGTTTGACCATTCTTCCAGAAGCGCATTTGTGTGGTCAGGCACTTATGATGGACGAGAAGGCCTGGCTCGCAGTCTCTGGACTAATTCATCCCAAAGGTGTGCTATCAGGTTGAGGTTAGGACTCTGTGCAGGCCAATCAAGTTCCTCCACCCCAAACTCGCTCATCCTTGTCTTTATGGACCTTGCTTTGTGCACCTCAACTCGATAGAACACCTTTGGGATGAATAAGAGCGCAGACAGCGAGCCAGGCCTTCTTTCCACCATCAGTGCCTGACCTCACAAATGTGCTTCTGAAAGAATGGTCAAACATTCCCATAGACACTCCTAAACCTTATGGACAGCCTTCCCAGAAGTGTTGAAGCTGTTATAGCTGCAAAGGATGGGCCAACTCAATATTGACTCCTACGGACTAAGGCTGGGATGTCATGAAAGTTCATGTGCGTGTATAGGCAGGTGTCACAATACTTTTGACAATATAGTGTATTAAGAACCAAGCCCACTCATAATCTCAATTGGACAGAGGGGCTTTCAAAAGAGAAAAATATCCAAGAACAGACATTCCCCAGACATTCCTAATTTCTAGGGAAAACAAAGCCTGAAACAAAAGAGAAGGAAAAGAAAGGAGAAACAACAAGGAAAGCATGCCATGTACACCACAACACCATACAGTATTCATGAACTGTCTGTTTGAATCAAACATAGATTTGGGCTCAAGTAGACCATAAAAAATTAAAGGATTTCAGAAGAGGTAATAGGTGCATTCAGTTTGGCTTACACGGTGGGGTATACTATGGGAAGTTGTATGTATCTAGAAATGCAGAGATAGCAGCATCCGTAGGCTGGGCAGTGGTAGGTTAATCCTTTAATTTGTATAATGTGGAGTAGTACTTCTGGAAAGCATTAGCAATATCAGTTGGATGGGAGACTTGTGAATTCCTTACCAAATCCATTACAAAGGGAAGCCAGGACTTTAGTTGCCTGGTCCTCAGCATGCTGGCCAAGAGTTTGCTTGCTCTGTTACCTTGGGCATAGCATGTCGCTTTTGCAGTCTTTAATGCTTTCTCCTGTTCATTCAACAGAAGTAGCAGGAGTTGTTGCCTACACCACAAAAGATTTTCAGTAAGGGTAGAAGTGGGTTAAGTTTTAGATTGTACTGTACCTCTAAGGATTTAATTTTTGACAGCAATAAGTCGACACCTTGCATCCTCCTCCTCTCTCCTGCCGCTAACTGTAGCAACACGCCTCTACTGTACACTTTATGAGCACACCAGACATTGAAATTAATAGTGTCCACACTGGTTAGAAAATTCTTGCAAGAACGGTTCCAGTTGATCTCGAGTTTGTTTCAAGGATAAGAAGTATGTGCTATTGCGCCAAAGAATAGGAGACACGTTGAGATCTTCTTTGAAGTCTCTGGTACACAAAGAAAGAGACTGAATGTTTAATGGCTACCATCACATTTATTTTTTTTCTCTAGTGCAGGGGTGTCAAACTCGGTTTCTTCTCGGGCCACATCAGCATTATGATTGCCCCCAAAGGGCTGGTTGAATCTGTAAGATTAGATGTCCAGAGCACCCCACCCCTCTTACATCAGATGTCAAGAGCCCCCCCCCCCCACCATCAGAATTTAAGAGTTTCCCACCCTCCCTTACCTTGTGCTGCTGCTGGGAAGAAGCTGGGGCGTTGCTGGGAAGAAGAAAGTGCAGGGTCTAGAGGAGGACCAAAGGAGGGCTAGAACTCTCCTGTAGCTGCAGGAGAGGTGCGAGGGCCACATAAAATAGCCTGGAGGGGTGGATTCCGGCCACGGGTCTTGTGTTTGACACCTCTATATGTAATCCTTGTGAGTACATTCAGGCTGGGTTCACACTGATGTGATGCAGGAACCACCACAATTTCTGTGTGGGTTCCTGCATCGCATCTGGCTCGCAGGCACTTCACACTGCTCTCTGCTAACCACTGCGGGTGTCAACGTAATCTTAATGACACCCCAAATCAGTTTGTAGAATGCAGTGCGAACTGTGAAATTGGCCAGGGATCGGATTGCATGGGTCTGAACTCCATGCAATCCAATTGCAGTGCGGACCAAATAAAGGGTCCTCCACCATTTCAGTTCCAATGCAATGCAATTTCAGCTATACAAACTGGTGGTGGTGTAATGGTGTGGGGGATATTTTCCTGGCACACTTTGGGCCCCTTAGTACCAAAAAACTTTGTTTAAACACCACGGTCTACCTGAGTATTATTGCTGACCATGTCCATCCCTTTATGACTACATTGTACCCATCTTCTGATGGCTCAGTGTACTCATCTTCTGATGGCTCCTTCCAGCAGGGTAAAGTACCATGTCACAAATCTCAAATCATCTCATTACTGGTTTCTTGAACATGACAATGAGGTCACTGTACTCCAATGTTCTCCACACTCACCAGATCTCAATCCAATAGAGCACCTTTGGGATGTGGTAGAACGGGAGATTGACATCATGGATGAGCAGCCGACAAATCTGCAGCAACTGTGTGATGCTATCGTGTCACTATGGAGCATAATCTTTGAGGAATCCTTCCAACACCTTGTTGAATCTATGCCAGAATTAAGGCAGTTCTGAAGGCAAAAGGGGTTCCAACCCGGTACTAGCAAGGTGTACCTAATAAAGTGGCCAGTGAGTGTAGTTCTTCTTTAATCTCCCTGGTGGTATGATTCTCTCCGATTTTAGGTGCTGAAAGCGGTACAATTATTTTGCTAGTAATTCTTAATGACGAGCAGCACAAACCAACTATTTACATATGATTTTTTTTTACTGTGCGTTCTTCTTTATGACATCTAGGGTATGATAAAGTTTGAAACACAAAATCAAAAAAATAATATAATAAATGACTCTAAATAAGTTAAAGTATATAAACTGTGCATATATACACACGTTATATATATATAAATAAATATATATATATATACATATTATATATATATATATATATATATATATATATATATATATATATGTGTGTGTGTGTATATATATATATATATATATATATATATATATATATATATATATATATATATATATATATACACACTTATATATATATTTATATATATACATAGAGAACAGATCAAAAGTTTGGACCCACCTTCTCATTCAAAGAGTTTTCTTTATTTTCATGACTATGGAAATTGTAGAGTCACACTTCAAGAGGTAATCACCTGAAATGGTTTTCACTTCACAGGTGTGCCCTGTCAGATTTAATAAGTGTGATTTCTTGCCTTATAAATGGGGTTGGGACCATAAGTTGTGTTGTGCAGAAGTCAGGTGGATACACAGCTGATAGTCCTACTGAATAGACTGTTAGAATCAGGGCTGTCTTTAACCACTTGCTGCCCGCCATCAAATGAGCGGTGTGACCATTGTTCTGGGCCGCCGTTATATGGCGGCGGCCCATTCAGGCAGGGCAGGCGCGCGATCGTGTGCGCGCCGCCCTGCACTGTCGGTGGCGGCGTGTCCCCGGGACACAGCGCGTCACCGGCAGGGGGGAAACAGCCAATGGGCATGGCTGTTTCCCACGTGATCGGCTGTGATCTAATCACACAGCCGATCACAATAGTAAAGCCCAGAAAATGACAGCGCATGCGCGATCGGGAGCGCGGTCATGTCGGTGGCTCTGTGTTCCCTAGGAACACAGCTAGTCACTGACAGTGGCTGTTTACTATGTGATCGGCTGTGAATCCATTCACAGCCGATCACAAAATGTAAACACAGAGCAGTAACTCACTGTTACTAGCTCTTCTCCCCTCACACAGTTTCCAGTGTGAGGAGAGCAGAGCCAGAAACAGTGAGTTACTGCTCTGTACACCTGTAAAAGTAAAAGCACACTAATAAAGGTCCCCACACAGTCCTCAGCACCCCCCCCCCCCCAATTACACCTGTCAGCCAACAGTCACCTCATCAGTGCCCAGAAATTGCCACCCACAAGGCTATGTTCACATGTGAGCGTAGCGATTGCGGGCAGAATCACTGCGATTTTCCCCGCAATTCGGAAATCATTGCAAATCGCGGGACGCCTGTGCGTTGCCGTTATTTGCAATAGTACCCCAAACGCTGTGCGATGTTGCCGTGATTTCCGCCTGCGGAATCTCGGTAACATCCGCAAACATCGCATGACGCCCAAAAAAGGTACAAGAGCTTCTTTGGGGCGTCATGCGTTGTTTGCACGATGTTACCGCGATTTGGCAGGCGGAAATCGCGGCAACATCGCACAGCGTTTGGGGTGCTATTGCAAATCATGGGCAACGCACAGGCGCCCCGCGATTTGCAATGATTTACGGCTCACATGTGAACGTAGCCTAAAGTTCACCTGTCACCAGAGACTGCCATCAGTACCGCCGTGCACCATCGCCCGTCATCTGTCACCCATCGGTGACCATCGCCTGCCACCCCATCAATCACCGTCACCTGTCACCCCATCAGTCATCGTCACCTGTCACCCCATCAGTCATCGTCATTTGTCACCCCATCAGTGATTGTCATCTGTCACCCCATCAATAACAGATTATTGGGTGGGGCTGGGGAAGACCCAGCTGTCATGGTACACGTGGGTACCAATGACATAGGCAGAGGAAGATGGAGAGTCCTAAACGATTTCAGGGACTTAGGCGCTAAGTTGAGGACTAGGACCTCCAAGGTAGTATTTTCCGAGATACTACCTGTACCTCGAGCCACACCGGAGAGGCAGCGGGAGATTAGGGAAGTTAACGAGTGGCTGAGGAGCTGGTGTAGTAAGGAGGGTTTCGGGTTCCTGGAGAACTGGGCCGGCTTCTCAGTCGGCCACCGGCTCTTTGGTAGGGACGGATTGCACCTAAATGGGGAGGGTGCAGCCGTACTGGGTGCGAGGATGGCCAAAAAGTTAGAGGGGCTTTTAAACTAGGTGACGGGGGGGAGGGTACAGATGTAGAATTAGCCAGTGGAAAGCAAGTTTCAGAGGGCAGAAATGGGGGCATTAACGGTAGGGTGTTCGGAGCTCCTATACCCAGGGTGGGTATGGGGAAAAATCAAGAGAGCAGCCTAATAACAACAAATGAGGATATATGTAACCGATCAAAATTAAGAGGTTTGTATACCAATGCCAGAAGCCTGGCCAACAAGATGGGAGAGCTGGAGCTGCTGATGTTTGAGGAGGACTTTTGTGGGGATAACTGAGACTTGGTTTGACAGCTCTCATGACTGGATGGCGACCATTCAGGGGTATTCCCTTTATCGCAGAGATAGAGAAGGTAAAAAAGGGGGAGGGGTATGTCTGTATATTAAGAACAGTATACAGGTAAATATGAGGGATGATATTAATAATGGAGCTAAGGACGAGGCAGAATCCCTATGGGTAGAGCTTCAGAGGGAAGGCACGGTGGGGAAGGTAATATTGGGCGTATGCTATAGGCCCCCCAACCAGAGGGAGGAGGGTGAGGCGGACCTCATGTTGCAGATAGGATTGGCAGCAAGGATGGGAAATGTCATTATAATGGGGGACTTTAATTATCCAGATATAGACTGGGCAGAAGGAACCGCGCACTCAGCCAAGGCTAGGCAGTTCCTAAATGTTTTGCAGGACAATTTCATGGGTCAGATGGTGAATGCACTGACAAGAAACAATGCGGTACTTGACCTACTGATTACCAACAATACAGACCTGCTCACGGATATAGAAATACGGGACAACTTAGGAAACAGTGACCATAGGTCAATTGGTTTCAGTATTAATTACAGTTATAGGAAACACAAGGGTAATATAAGGACACTGAATTTCAAAAGAGCCAATTTCCCTAAACTGCGCTCTCTGCTAGAAAATATCTAATGGGATAGAACCCTGGGAACAAAGAACACGGAGGAAAAATGGGAGTGCTTCAAGAGCATACTTAACAGGGGGTTTGGCCAGTGCATTCCAAAGGGAAATAAATTTAAAAGAGCAAAACTAAACCCTGGGTGGCTAAACTCCAACATAAAAATGTATATTAGTGCTAAAGAAAAGGCCTTCAAAAAATACAAGACTGAGGGGTCATTGGCAGCATTTAAGCATTACAAAGAGTGTAATAAGAAATGTAAAAACGAAATCAGGGCGGCTAAAATAGAACACGAGAGACATATAGCGGAGGAGAGTAAAAAGAACCCCAAGAAGTTCTTTAAGTATATAAACAGTAGGAAAGCGAGGCCAGAACACATTGGCCCCATAAAAGATGATAAAGGAAATATGGCCACTGAGGACAGAGAAAAGGCGGAAGTGTTAAATAATTTCTTCTCTTCAGTCTTCACAAAGGAATCGGGGGGGCTACACTAACCCAGCTTGTAAGGCCAAACTAAATAATACACCCCAGGAAGTGCCGCCATGGCTAACAGAAGATAGACTTAGAGCTAAACTAGAGAAACTTAACATAAATAAATCCCCGGGACCGGATGGCTTGCACCCGAGGGTTCTTAATGAGCTCAGCCAGGTGATTGCCAGACCATTATTCTTGATCTTTAAGGATAGTTTACAGACGGGTATGGTGCCAGCTGATTGGAAAAAAGCCAACGTGGTACCAATATTTAAAAAGGGGCCGAGATATATCCCGGGTAACTATAGGCCGGTCAGCCTAACTTCAGTAGTATGCAACATTTTGGAGGGGATGTTAAGGGACCACATACAAGACTTTAGTAATGAAAATGATATTATTAGTAGTAATCAGCATGGATTCATGAAAAATCGTTCGTGCCAAACCAATCTATTAACCTTCTACGATGAAGTGAGCTGCCACCTAGATAAAGGAAAGCCTGTGGATGTGGTGTATCTGGACTTTGCAAAGGCCTTTGACACCGTTCCCCACAAACGCTTACTGTACAAACTAAGGAAGGTAGGTATGGACTATAAGGTGAGTACCTGGATAGAGAACTGGCTCCAGGGGAGAGTACAGAGGGTGGCGATTAATGGGGAGTACTCGGATTGGGCGGGGGTGGAAAGTGGGGTCCCCCAGGGTTCTGTCCTGGGACCAATCCTGTTTAATTTATTCATAAATGATCTAGAGGAGGGGATATCTAGTACAATCTCAGTATTTGCGGACAATACTAAACTAAGCATGCCAATATCTTCTATGCAGGATGTGGAAACCTTACAAGCGGACCTGAACAAAATAACGGGGTGGGCAACTACATGGCAGATGAGATTTAATGTTGAAAAATGTAAAGTAATTCACTTGGGGGCCAGAAACCAGAAAGCAAGCTACTCACTAGGGGGGGAACCTCTGGGTGAGTCTAGGATGGAAAAGGACTTGGGGGTACTGGTAGACAACAAGCTTGGTAGTGGCATGCAATGCCAAGCCGCTGCAAGCAAAGCCAACAGAATACTGGCATGTATAAAAAAGGGGATTCACTCCAGAAATAAAGAGATTATTCTCCCACTCTACAAGACTCTGGTCCGGCCACATCTGGAGTATGCTGTCCAGTTCTGGGCACCGGTCCTAAGGAAGGATGTGCTGGAACTGGAGAAAGTCCAGAGAAGGGCAACAAAAATAATTAGGGGAATGGAGGACATCAGCTATGAGGAAAGACTACAAGCACTGAACTTATTCTCTCTGGAGAAGAGACGATTGAGGGGGGATATGATATCAATGTACAAATACTGTACTGGCGACCCTAGCATAAGGAACAAACTATTCAGAGAAAGGGGATACAATAAGACACGTGGCCACTCACTAAAACTAGAGGAAAGGCGGTTTAACCTTAAAGTGCGTAAGGGGTTCTTCACTATAAGAGCGGTAAGGATGTGGAATTCTCTTCCACAAGCAGTCGTATCAGCAGGGAGCATTGATCGTTTCAAAAAACTATTAGATGGACACCTTAAAGACCACAACATACAGGGGTATACAATGTACGGTTAAAAGCGGACACACACACACATCATAGGTTGAACTGGATGGACTGATGTCTTTTTTCAAACTCACTAACTATGTAACTATGTAATCATCGTCACTTGTCATCCCATCAGTGATCGTCGTCTGTCACCCCATCAATCATCGTCACCTGTCACCCCATCAGTGATCGTCATCTCTCACCCCATCAATAATCATCACCTGTCACCACATCAGTGATCGTCATCTGTCAACCCATCAATCATCGTCGCCTGTCACCCCATCAGTCATCATCATCTGTCACCCCATCAGTCATCATCACCTGTAACCCCATCAGTCATCGTCATCTGTCACCCCATCAGTCATCGTCACCTGTCACCCCATCAGTCATCGTCATCTCTCACCCCATCAATAATCATCACCTGTCACCACATCAGTGATCGTCATCTGTCAACCCATCAATCATCGTCGCCTGTCACCCCATCAGTCATCGTCATCTGTCACCCCATCAGTCATCATCACCTGTCACCCCATCAGTCATCGTCATCTGTCACCCCATTAGTCATCGTCACCTGTCACCCCATCAGTCATCGTCACCTGTCAACCCAACAGTCATCGTCATCTGTCAACCCATCAGTGACCGTCACCTGTCAACCCATCAGTCACCTGCCACCCATCAGTGATCATCCGCAGTCAACCGTCACCCGCCGCACAGCCCATCACAACCAGCATGTCAAAAAGGATGTACAGCAGCGAGGAGGCCCTTCAGGTCCTCTCCATTACTGATGAGAGCATCGGGGAGCTCTCATCAGTATCCGAATCCAATTCCGATCCCCGATTCGGAATTTGAAATCGCTAATAGTAGCGGACCGGAGATGGACTCGGACTATTCCTGTACACTTTCCTTTATACAATTTATTTTGGGGTGCAATTTATGCTATATACATGCAACCACTTACTGACCGCCTAACGACTATATACGTCGGTCATTAAAAGCGAAATACTGGGGTTATGGCAGCAGATAGCTGCCATAACCCCGGTATTTTTTTAAACAGCGGGCGGTTGGCTTTCAGATAAGGGTGGTCCCAGTGGCGGATTCGCCGTGGAATTATCCTTACGGTGCAGGGGAAGAGGTCCCCCGCCCCCCCTCCCGCCGCATCTGAGACGTTTTCCCAGCTTACCGGACCTGCCGGCAGCGGGGAAAACTATCCGGTCCCGGATCCTCAGAGACAGGAATTTGAGTGAAGGCAAGATGGCCCTCACTCGACTCTATGGTCTTGGAGGACCGGAGCTACGTCAAAAGTCGTTGCCTAGCAACCGGTTTAAAGGGCCGCTTTTTTTTTTTCAACAATTTTTTTTTTCTTTTTTAGTGTAGTTGTGAGGTCTTTTTGACCTCAGATCTCTCAATAAAGAGGACCTGTCATGCCTATTTCTATTACAAGGGATGTTTACATTCCATGTAATAGGAATAAAAATGATCCAAACATTTTTTTTTAAATCTGTGTAAAATAAAAAAATAATAAATAAAATAAATAGGAAAAAAAAAAATGAAAGCACCCTGTCCCCGTTAGCTCGCGCGCAGAAGCGAATGCATACGCAAGCCCCGCCCACATATGTAAACGGTGTTCAAACCACACATGTGAAGTATCGCCGCGATCGTTAGAGCGAGAGCAATAATTTGAGCCCTAGACCTCCTCTGTAACTCTAAGCTAGTAACCTGAACAAATTTTTAAAGTGTTGCCTATGGGGATTTTTAAGTACCAATGTTTGGCGCCATTCCGTGAGCGTGCGCAATTTTGAAGCATGACATGTTGGGTATCTAATTACTCGGCGTAACATTATCTTTCACATTTTGGAAAAAAAATTGGGCCAAATTTACTGTTTTCTTATATTTTAAATAAAAAAAGTGAATATTTTTCAAAAAAATTGCATTTGGAAGACTGCTGCGCAAATATGGTGTGATACAAAATATTGCAACAATCTCCATTTTATTCTCTAGGGTCTCTGCTAAAAAAAAATATAGAACGTTTGGGGGTTCTAAGTAGTTTTCTAGCAAAAAAAATGATTTTAGCTTGTAAACACCAAGTGTCAAAAATAGGCCCAGTCTTAAAAGTGGATAAATGGACAACTTTGTGTAAATTGCTACTTGATGTTAGGCCTCTGTATGTGGTTAGGCTATGTCAAAGCGTTACACATGTGGTATCGCCATGCTCAGGAGGAATAGCAGAATGTATTTTGTGGTGCAATTTTTGATATGCACATGCTATGTGTTGGAAATATTTCATAAATGAACAACTTTGTGTAAAAAAAAAATGCATTTTCATTTTCTTTCCACAGTTTCCAAAAACTTGTGGAAAAAATGACACGTTCAAAAGACTCATTATGCCTCAAAAATTATACGTTGGGGTGTTTGCTTTCCAAAATGGGGTCATTTTATGGGGGTTTCCATTGCCCTGGTGCTCCAGGGCCTTCAAAAGTGCGATAGGTTGTCAGGAAATTATATGTGTAATTTATGCTCCTAGAATGCCGGACGGTTCTACTTGGATGTTAGGCCTCTGTATGTGGGCAGGCTGTGAAAAAGTCTCACACATGTGGAATCGCCATACTCAGGAGGAGTAGTAGAATGTGTTTTGGGGTGTAGTTCCAAGTATACATATGCTGTGTGAGAGAAATAACCTGTTAATACGTCAATTTGTAAAAAAAAAAAAAAATCTTAATTTTGCAAAGAATTGTGGGAAAAAATTACAACTTCAAAAAACTCACCATGCCCCTTATTAAATACCTTGGAATGTCTACTTTCCAAAAAGGGGTCATTTGGGGGGTATTTATACTTTCCTGACTTTTTAGTGTCTCAAGAAATGAGATAGGCCTTCAGTACATCAGGTGTGATCAAGTGTGATCAATTTTCAATGAATAGCACCATAGCTTGTGGACTCTATAACTTTACAAAGACCAAATAATATACACTCATTTGGGTTATTTTTACCAAAGATAAGTAGCAGTATAAATTTTGGCCAAAATTTGTGAAGAAAAATTACTAATTTGCTAAATTTTATGACAGAAACAAAGAAAAATGCGTTTTTTCACAATATTTTCAGTCTTTTTTTATTTATAGCACAAAAAAAATCCAGTAGTGATTAAATACCATCAAAAGAAAGCTCTATTTGTGTGAAGAAAAGGACACTAATTTTTTATGGGTACAGTGTTGCATGACTGAGTAATTGTCATTCAAAGTGTGAGAGCGCTGAAAGCTGAAAATCGGTCTGGGCAGGAAGGGGGTGAAAGTGCATTGTAGGCAAGTGGTTAAACATGTAAAAAATCACAATACACGCCCAAAAGGGGCAACTATTAAAATACATGTCACACATGAGTGATATTATAGGAAATATCACTATGACATTTGTAGCAATTGACGCAGATATTATCCTAATTGCTGGTCACCAGCTGGTTGACCAGCAATTATAGGTGTATAGGTGTTCATGGTGATATTTCCTAAATAAATCAAGTCTGACATGTATTTTAATACTTGCCCCTTTTGGGTGTGTATTGTGATTTTTGACATGTTTAAATAAAGACAATTCTTTATACATTGTCTGTCTCATGTTAGTGCCAATAAAGTCCATCATAGCAGGACTATGTCTTGTTAATTTTGTTAGTATACACTCTACTAGGATGCGGCATTGGTAAAGGTCTCCCTTTTTTTATTTTTCTAAGGTGAAAGCAAGTTCTCGCTAAAGGTGCTTAAAATACTGAATGAACCCTCTCCACACTGCTATACACCCTTCTAGAAAACTTTACATAAAAACAGGGATTTTTAGTTCACATGAATTGTAATGCATTGCAATACATGTTTAAGCTGGCCAACTGCGTCAAAGTAATCCCTCTCTGGCCAGACCTACACTACACTATACTACTCTACACTACACTACTTTACAATAAGCTAATCCCCTCCACCCTGCCATAATCCCTCTCTCTGTGCGGCCCTGACGGGCTTGCAACTCTCTCTCTGTTTCTTTGGCCTCACCAGGCTCATAGCTCTCTCTCTGTCTCTTTTGCCTCGCCAGGCTCACAGCTCTCTCTTTCTGTCTGCAGCCCAGCCGGGCTTACAGCTCTCTCTCTCTCTGTCTCTCTGTCTCTTTGGCCTCACCAGGCTCACGGCTCTCTCTCTCTCTGTCTCTCTGTCTCTTTGGCCTCACCGGGCCCACGGCTCTCTCTCTGTCTCTTTAGCCTCACAGCTCTCTCTCTGTCTCTTTGGCCTCACCGGGCTCACGGCTCTCTGTCTCTTTTGCCTCACCGGGCTCATGGCTCTCTCTCTGGCCTCACCGGGCTCAGAGTTCTCTCTCTGTCTCTTTGGCCTCACCGGGCTCACAGCACTCTCTCTGTCTCTTTGGCCTCACCGGGCTCACGGCTCTCTCTCTCTCTGTCTCTTTGGCCTCACCGGGCTCACGGTTCTCTCTGTCTCTTTGGCCTCACCAGGCTCATAGCTCTCTCTTTGTCTCTTTGGCCTCACCGGGCTCACAGCTCTCTCTCTCTCTGTCTCTTTGGCCTCACCGGGCTCACATCTCTCTCTCTGTCGCCTCGCCGGGCTCACAGCTCTCTCTCTGTCTCTTTTGCCTCTTCGGCTCACAGCTCTCTTTCTGTCTGCAGCCCCGCCGGGCTTACAGCTCTCTCTCTCTCTGTGGCCGTACCAGGCTCGCAGTTCTCTCTCATCGGCCCTGATATTTGCAGGAATGTAGATATTTATTGTAAACTTCAGTATACCTGTCGGGATTCGAACCCGTGACCAGCCACATCCCATGCAGTAGCCCTGCTTACTAGGCTACAGTCCTCTCTGCACATTCCTCCCTGAAGCCTATTATTCCACCCTAGTCTTGCCAAGCCTTGCTCATCACCCTTGATTCCCCACACCTGGTACTTCCCTATATAAGTCCAGCCCCTTGCACTCCAGCTTGCTGATTATTGAGCTCCTGAGCCTTGATCAAGCTTCTCCTCACCTGCTGCTCTTGCCTATTACCAGAAATCCACTGCTGACCAGGAATTGACTACTGACTACTCTTCTGCTTTGTCCCTACCTACTGAACCCTTCCGATCCCTATTGTCTGACCACGCTTACTGCTGCCCCCCCCGACCTTTGGCCCGTCTGACTTCTCTCTGGTTATCCCTTGTCTGCTCCTCCACCTCCGGACCGAACCTGCACTCTGCCTGGCTGGGTGATCCTGGGGACCGCGACCTGGTGTTAGCTTGCAGCGCAGTCTATCCCCACCATCAGGGGCTCTAGTGAAAACCAGCTAGCACTTAGTTTCCGCACTTCAGGTGAACCTGTGTCCTCATCAAAGTACTAGGAATAAATCCTGCGAGCGACCCTGAGGCTCTAAATCAATCAGTTATTTGCCGCAGACGCTCCACTTCTCATAATAGTGTGCTTATTTGAAATAAATATATAGTGTTGCGCAAATAAAAAATTATTAAATTAATTAAAACAAAGTAAAGGAGAGTGAACCCCTACAACCAAAAGGTTGCACAATGGGTATGTGAAAGTGAAAAATCTTAATTAGATAATAGATGATAAATGAAAATCGGGTAAGTGCCCTCTGAAGCGTGAATCCCAACAACCAAGCAGGCTGTACAACGGGTATATGAAATAAAGTTGATAATGTCTGCTTGGTTGTAGGGGTTCACTCTTCAGAGGGCACTCACTTGCGTTTTTCACATCACTTCATCTAATATCTCATTAAGACGTTTTCTTTTTTATCTTAATTATTTATCTATAGGAGCACTTTTGTATATCATTTTAAAAGTATTTTTATCATCAACTTTTATTTCACAAATAAGCACTTGATTTTTTACGGCTGCACATCATTTACATTTTTAGGATTATAGAAGATTTTAAGAAGTATTTATCTTTCTATTAGTTTTACTCTTATATTTATGGTTCATCCAGTAGGGACATCTTGCGCTGATTCTTCCTTTTCTCTTTGACTTACTTTGTATGTGGTGACACTAAGGAATTAGCTGCGGAGTCCGGGTGCTCCATTTTGCTATCAGCCCCCTCCTTATCCCCGCTCTTTTTTCTAGTGGTAGCACATAGGTTTATTCTCCTATATATTTGTGTATTAAATTAATTAATTTTGTGCTTAAATAATTAAAAATCTAAAATATTCATATGTGTCCATATTTGGACTTTATTTATTGGCTTTTTTGATCTTTGCACACTGGACTTTTATATCTATATATTTTCTCTTTTCTATGAATATTATATTATATATTATATTTTACTTCTTTATTAGCACTACTGGCACTTTAATATTATGTCACTTCATCATTATGAATATTTTGGATTTTTAATTAAGCACTTGCCGACCGGTCACGTTGACCGTACTGCGGCAAAGTGGTTCGTTATCGTCCAGCGACGTAGTACTACGTCGCTGGACTCCTCCCCCTGTGGGCGCGCTCCCGCTGTTTTCATTCACAGCGGGAGTTGGGCCAGGGGAGGAGCGGCGGCAAACGCCGCTGCTCTTCCCCGATCGTCGGGGAATCTAGTTTGGAGACAGTGACAGGGAGTGACAGATCGCAGTGTTCAGCATAGCTGAATATCCGATCTGTCCCTGACTCACTCAGTCACCTCCCCCCACACACGTCAGTAAGCACCAGGCATACATTAACCCCTCCCTCTCCAATAAAATTAACCCCTTCCCTGCCAGTGTCATTTTTACAGTAACAGTGTATATGTATAGCACTGATTACTGCAGTAATGTCACTGGTAACCCAAAAAGTGTCAAAAATGTCAGTCAAGGGTCCGATCTGTCCACCGCAATGTCGCAGTCCCGCAAAAAAAATCGCAGATCGCCGCCATTACTCGTTAAAAAAAAAACACCAAAAATGACAGAAATCTTTCCCTTAGTTAGTAAACGCAACAACTTTTGCGCAAACCAATCAAAATACGCTTATTGTGATTTTTTTTACCAAACATAGGTAGCAGAAAACAAATTGGCCAAAAATTAAAAAAAAATTTGATTTTTACATTTTTTTTGGGTGGAATTTCATATAAAAAAATGTTAAAAATATTGTTATTTTTTCAAAATAAACGTTCTTTTTTTGTTTATAGCGCAAAAAGTAAAAATCAAATACCACCAAAAGAAAGCTCTGTTTGTGGGAAAAAAAGGACGTAAATTTCGTTTGGGTACGGTGTCGCACGACCGCGCAATTGTCAGTTAAAGTTGCACAGCGCCGAATCGCAAAAAGTGGCCTGTACGTAAGAAAGCAAAAACCTCCGGTGGTAAAGTGGTTAAGCACAAAATTAATTAATTTAATAATTTTTTATTTGCGCAACACTATATTTATCTAATTAAAGTACTACCTGGTGTCCATCCGGTATCCAGTACAGCTACCACCGTAGCCAACCCGGATTGTCTGACCACGCCTCTGCCAGATTTCCTGCACCTACTACCAGGCTGCGGTCCTTGCCACTGGGCTCCACTCCTACCTCCGGCCAGCAGTCCTCTGACTCAGGTGAGCCTGTAGGATTGTTACAATACCACAGCACAGACCTGTAAAGGCAGGGAAGTAGGTGGTCCTGTCTTCCTGTTTCTTAATAACTCACCAGATGTCCTCTGATTTCAGGGATCTAAATAAACAGAAAAGATGTTAGAGATAGAAGACCACATTTGGATTTCGAGGGTCAAAGTAAAAAATAAAACCTGGATTTCCAAATTCATCATATTCAAAGTGAAAAAGAAAGTTGTCGACGTCTTCTCCACGGGGCATGTAATCGACCCTCCGGTACACCCTTCTGGGTCCATCCTGTGGAAGAACATCAATCACTGCTCTGCAAAGGGGACATGAATTGCGTTGCTCCCTCCATGTTCCAATGCAGCTTGAATGAAATACATGGGAGCAGGGTAGGGTTGTAGTGTCCTCTCCTGCTTCCATTTCACTCAAGCAGATTGCACATGTGGGCAGCTCTTGATACTCCCTGGCCGGTGGTCTGGCTGGTGCTGGCTGGTCCTCAGCAATGATGCGCTCCCTTGGAGATCGACTCCTGTTGGACCTGGCGTTCTCCCGTTGTTGTCGTAGAGCAGTTCTTGACCGTGTGCGATGGGCAATTGGTGAATCCATGCCTGTAATAATAATGGATAGATTTCAGCATTTCTGTCATATAGCCTTTTCTATCAGAATTATAAACCTTAAATGACTAGTGCAAGTGTCTCATTTTTAACAGATTTCAAGTGTGATAGGTGGCTGTCTCATAGGTAAACCTGAAAATAGGAGATAATTTAACTACTTCAGCCACTGTGATGTACCCGTACGTAGCCAGATTGAAGTGGTTATACCGGGATAGGACCTGCAGCTACAGGCAACATTCCAGTATCTATTTTTTTAACCAGCAATGCTCTTTAATGTAAAAGTGATCCTAGTGGCTAATTTAGTGATAGCTAATTAGCCGCTGGATCGCGTTTACTGGCAGCGGAAGGGGCAATGTGGATTCTCCTGTTCCACTGGGGAGCCCTGGACTGAATCCAGCAGTTCCGCCAGCTAACCATAGGGATGATTGAAGATCGGAACATCCCCAGATCTCTATAAAGAGGACCTGGCACTGCTCCAGCTATCACAAGGGATATTGTTCATCCCTTCTGAGTAGCCATAAAAGTAAACAAAAAAATTGTAAAAAAAATTATTAAAATAAAAAAAAAATGGAAATCCCCCCTGCCCCCCCCGGTCATGTGCAAAGGCAAATGCATATGTAGGTCACACACACACATATATCAATGGCGTTCCCACCGCACATCACACATGAGTTATTGCCTCAAACGTTGTAGCAAGAATATTATATGCAATGATTATAGCGCTAAGTGTCCTGTGTAACACTAAACTGGTAAACTGTAAAGGCTTTTAAAGCATCGTCTATGGATAATTTATTGTGTCGTTCCATTTGTTTGCTCAATTTTAAAGCTTGACATGTTAGGTGTCTATTTACGTGGCTTAACATCATTTATATTTGACCAAACCATTAGGTATTCTACGGTGTTTTTGTGCATTAAAATGCATTATTGCCCTCCAAATAGATTAGCAATTGAAAAACAGCTGCGCAAATACCGTGTGATATAAAAAAACTGCAACACCCACAATTTAATCCTCTCATGCCCCTGCTTTAAAAAAAATGTTTTGGGGTTCTAAGTAATTTTCTAGCAAAAAATGCTGATTTTACATATTTGCATCTGCCACTTTATAACTTACTACATAGTTATGACTACATAGATGGCAGAATTGATACTCGTGCCATTCAAGATATTGGCAGAGGCTCTTTATATACTTGATTATGTTTCTATATTGTATTTTTTAGAGCAATTAAAGTATTGTGTTTACGCCTACGTGCCCGCCTTTACAGGTGATTACATTAATTTGGTACACACCCTCTATTTGTCTTGTAGCACCCTACAGGTAGGTGCTAGGTAAGTATATAGTGGGCCTTGTCTGCCTAACAGCAGGGCTGTGATTTGTTAGGTAGGGTGTCAGGGCTTCCAGATGTGCCTGCTGAAGGGGAAGTATCCCCACTGGCTTCTGTTAGAGGCTTCTCATAGGGCAGTGTGGGAAGCCCAATCAGGGGACACATCCCAGCTTGTAACTACCCCAGAAGGCAGATTAGGCTGTGAATGATTCTGGGAGTGGGTATAAGTTTAGGGGAAGTGCATGACAGGGTGTCTTTGGGGGGAGCAGAGTCCCAGAAAGGAGAGTGCGGCTGTCTCTCCTCCTGTCTGAGGAAGGAGGATGTCGCGGGTTGTCGCCCGAGTATCCAGAGAGTGCTGAGTTGAGCTGAGGGGATCCGGTGTGCCGAGAACCTACGGAGAGAGAGAGGGGGGGGGGGTCCAGTCCCAGGAAAGCCTACACATGTTGTGAGTACTGCGGATTGTCCCTGGGGGTCTGCCTAGAGTCAGAGGGGACCACTCCGGGAGAGGTTCTGGGATCCAGTGTCAGCTAGCTGTAAAGGGGGTACCTAGGTAGAGGACCCTGATTTTGCAAAGGGGGTACATAGTCAGTGGACCCTGAAGAGTTCAAGGTCAAAGGGGGCACCTGCAGTTTGGGCCCTGAATTGTACAGTGTGTGCCAGTTACAGTGACAGTTATACAGAGTTCTACAATATACTACCTCAAGCTGTGCCAGGCGGGGGAAAGTATTCAGTGACTTTTACTGCACAACAGTATCAGGAGTTCTATGGTTCTCAGTCTTGGATCTACTGGACTATAAGTCAGGGATTCAACACTTCTTCTGCTATACAGAGTGTTCTCAGAGTCAGTGAGCGTTGGCTGGCGCCGGCTGGCGTCAAGGAGGCGCCAACAGGCATTTTCAGGATCAAAGTCCCAATTGTAATTAGTTTGAGCCTAAAGGAGTATCCCACTCATTCCCTTCTCTCATCCCCTTTAATTTATAATAAAAACCCAAAAACAAAGATGCTGGAGTTGTCGCTGCTTCAGTTGTCACACCCAGGGACTCAGCTCACATGGGCTGGAGAGGATTCCGCTACTAATGGCAGACCCACATCAGGCCAGAGGCCTGGAAACCAAGTTGCTACGGTCTAAAGAGTGCTTATGTCCTTTTTCTTTTTTTACTAAATGCACCAGCATTCTCTTTGTATCTCCGGTAATGTACCTGTGGTGAAAAGTGCATTCTTTGTGATATACAGTTTCTCTATAGGTTTTTTTTTTCTTGTGTAAAATTTAGCGGCCTCTCGGCCCCTGGGCCTTAGCGCAGAGAGGCCGCATATTTGTGTGAATTGCAGTCAATATCGCTTTGCAGACAACGGATGTTTGGATGACATGACAGCCAACTACGGTGGTCATGTGATCTTAAGCTATGCCCCACCTCTGGGCATTTTAACCCTTTCATTCCTAAGCCTTTTTTTGACACTTGTTGCTTACAAGTTAAAGCCAGTATCTTTTGCTAGAAAATTACCTAGAACCCCCAAACATTTTATATATATATTTCTCTATCATCCATTGACAGACGCAGTTCCATATAATTCTTCACCATTGGGTTATGCTATAATACATCATACTGTATATTTTCTTGAAAACTACACTCAAACTTAGTGCACAAAATTAGACCCAGTTTTTCTGGTAAAATATAAAAGATGGCGCTGTGTCCGGTAATACGTCACCAACACCAAGACTGAAAATTGCGCACTCCTGTGAAATGGCAACAACTGCGGTACCTGAGATTGTCCATTGGCAACACTTTAAAAGCCTTTATAGGTTATCCGTGGGCTCTGGCACTAGAATGTTTTCTCTCACTATGAGGTTCATAGCGATACCTTACATGTGTGATGCAATCATTCTTTACATATGCATGCCAGACCTAAGCACACAATTGCATTTGGCATGATCATGGGGGCAGGCGGGAGTCATTTAAATTGTTCATTTTTAATAATAATTTTTTTATTCACATTTTTTTTTTGTTACACTCTTTTAACCACTTCCTTACCGCTGGGCGTCATATGACATCCAGGGGTTTAGGTGGGGATATCTGAATGATGGGTGCCGATGCAGGCATCATTCAGATAATATTTTTTTCAGCCTGCGATTCCCTTCACCATAAGAACAATCATAGTGGCTGTTCAGTCGTTTGATTGTTCTTATAGGAGGCGGGAGAGGACATCTCCCCCTTCCGCCACCCTCCGGTGCTTCTACTGACTCTCCCGTGCCATCGGCTTGCCGGGGAAGGAATCGGCCGCCGGCGGAAGTACACCATAGAGACTGCTGAGGACCAGATGGTCCCCTGCAGTCTCTTTGACTTTTGAAGGCCAGGGCATGAGGTGATGACGTCACGCCTGGCCTGTCAGTTGTTAATACTGCTGTGACCTCGGTTGGATAGCCGAGATCGTTTTTTTTTTTTTTTTATTTCAGGCTTTCCAGCCTGTAGGAGGAATCTGAGGTCTTATTGACCCCAGATCTCTCCATAAAGAGAACCTGTCATGCACTATTCCTATTACAAGGGATGTTTACAGTCCTTGTAATAGGAATAAAAGTGATAAAAAAAATAAAATATAAAAAAAAAATTAAAAAATTAAAGTGCCCTTATCCCCGCCTGCTCACATGCATAAGAGAACGTAAAGTTCGTCATGGCCACATATGTAATATGTAAATGGCGTTCAATCCATACATGTGAGGTATTGCCGCAAACGTTAGAGTGAGAGCAACAATTCTAGCACAAGACCTCCCCTGTAACTCTAAACTGGTAACCTGTAAACTTTTTTAAAGCATTGCCTATAGAGATATTTAGGTACCAAGGTTTGGCGTCATTCCACAAGTGTGTGCAATTTTAAAGCCTGACATGTTAGGTATCTATTTACTCGACATAACATAATCTTTCACATTATACAACAAAATTGGGCTAACTGTAGTGTTTTTTTTTTTTTATATTTATGAAAGTTTGTTTTTTCCCATAAGAGCGCATCTGAAAAATTTCTGTGCAAATACCGTGTCGTGTGACATAAAAAGTTGCAATGACCACCATTTTATTCCCTAGGGTCTCTGCTAAAAAAAAAAAATATATAATGTTTGCGGGTTACAAGTAATTTTCTAGCAAAAAAATGATGAATTTTACATGTAGGAGCGGAGTGCCAGAAATGGCCTGGTATGGAAGTGGTTAAAATATATTTTTTCATTCAACTTTATTGCTATTACAAGGGGTGAACAAGACCCACTGTGATAGCTTTGGCCGGTGACAGGCACTCCTCGTGGAGAAATCAAGGGTCTGTTAGATCGTCGATCCCTCCTCTGCCCTACAAGACAGCTGATCAGACAGAGGACTGATTTTTTTTTTTTTAATACACATTTTGGTTTTTTTTGCTAAAATATAATAGATAATGTTGCATCAGGTAAATAGATACCAAACTTGTCATGTGCATGCTTGTGAAATGGTGACAAACTGCGCTACCTAAAATTGTCCATAGGCAATGCTTTAAAAGCCTTTAAGTGCCGGTTCACATTTCTGCGATGTGGGAACGCTGGGAATATACAGCGTGTTCCTGCATCGCATCCGCACCCCTAGCAGTTCACACTGCCATATGCGACAGGCTGGGGGTGTCAATTAACAGTTAACAACACCCCCAGATCAGATTGCATATCGCAGTGCAATCTGAAAGTTCGCACAGAATCGGATCGCAGGTGCGTTAGGTGCGATTGCGGTGCAAATTCAGCCATACAAACTGTACCGCACAGAGATGGCATGTAATTTTAGGAGCAGTGCGCTCCGAATTACATGCGATCTCGGTGATCGCACAAATGTGAACCGGCACTTACAAAAAAAAAAAACAATATTTTTCATTTTCTTCTATATAACATTTCCAAAAAAAGAATAAAACATCAATTTTTTTCATCATTTTAGGCCAATTTGTATTCTGTTACATATTCTTGGTAAAAAAAAAAATCCCAATAAGTGCATTTTGATTGCTTTGCGCAAAAGTTATTGCGTCTACAAACTAGGGGAAAGATTTATGTCATTTTTTTTTCTACTAGTAATGGCGGTGATCTGCGATTTTTAGCGGGACTGCGACATTGCGGCGGACAGATTGGACCCCTAACTGTCATTTTTGACACTTTTGGGGGGACCAGTGACATTACTACAGTAATCAGTGCTAAAAATATGCACTGTTACTGTAATAATGACAAGGGCAGGGAAGGGGTTAACCCAGGGGTGATCAAAGGGTTAAGTGTGAGCCTAGGGGAGTGTTTTCTAACTGTATGGGGGATGGGCTTGTGAAATAAACTCAGAGACCTTTGATCCTATATGGGAGAATCACAGGCACTCTGTGAAAATTTCAGAGAGAAGAACGGTCTACTGTCTTTACAACAGCTGACTGGTGTTCTCTATCAGCGGGGAGCCATCGCGGGTGCACAGCGGCAATCGCGGCCGCCGGCCCTGTTGATCGGCATCCCTGCTGCCTAGTAGGGGTGGGTGCGTGCCGGCGGCGGCATGGGCTCTCCCCCCAGGAGTGCTCCCGCAAACCGCTGTACAGGTACGGCGATTGGCGCAGCTGAGCCAGCCTGCCGCAGTATATATGCGATGGGCGGTCGGCAAGTGGTTAAGCAAGCTTTGGGCAGGGCAAACCTAAATCCTAATGAAAATGTCATTTAAACAAGCTGCTAGCAAGCTTCAGCAAGCAACCACCATTTTCCTACACAGCAAGAAGTGCTGAAGCTCCCCCAATTCTACTAGAAGCATGTTTAACCTCTCTGGCGGTCTAATTATGTACAGATTACTGTGCTAAAAGCGCTACATTGTTTTGCATGCAAATCTGTTCTTTTATATTTTAAAACTCACCTTCCCCTGCGATCCCCTGCTGTCCTCCCCTGTCGTCCTCCCCCCGCTGTCCTCCCACTGTCCTCCCGCTGTGTGCTCGGCCGATGCTGACACCTGTCTTTCCGTTCCCTTCCCTGTGAGTGTGGAACCGGCGGCAAATTCAAAAATGTAAATACACTAAATGAAATGATACAAAGTTGTGATCCTAACGGATTACACTGTATCATGCCATTTCACCACAGGATTTCACCTGGTGACTTTTCCAGTGCCCTGCCTGTGCTTTTCCAGTTCTTTGTGCCTGGAAAATAGAGAACGACCATGGCGTCCAAAAATTTTTCTTTTTGCGCAAAAGCACTTTTAGACGAACTGGAAAACAGCAACAGCGAAACTGAGTTACTTGAAGAACAGAGCGATAGCGATTCATGGGAAAATTCGTCATCAGGTACGGAAAGTGACGACAGCGACGATTCTGATGTCTCTTTCTGGCGCAAAACTCTGTTGAAAATTCTGAAGAATCATTTGATATACTTCCCAAATTCCACAAGCTATGTGCTAGGAAGAGACATCAGAATCGTCGCTGTCGTCACTTTCCGTACCCGATGACGAATTTTCCCACAAATCGCTATCGCTTAGTTCTTCAAGTAACTCCGTTTCGCTGTCGCTGTTTTCCAGTTCGTCTAAAAGCACTTTTTGGACGCCATGGTCGTTCTCTATTTTCCAGGTACAAAGAACTGGAAAAGCACAGGCAGGGCACTGGAAAAGTCACCCGGTGAAATTCTGTGGTTAAATGGGATGATACAGTGTAATCCGTTAGGATCACAGCTTTGTATCATGTCATTTGGTGTATTTACACTTGAATTTGCCGCCGGTTCCATCCCCCCCTGCGTCGCAACGCTCGCAGGGAAGAGAACCGGAAGGCAAGTGCCAGCAATCGGCCGAGCACAGAGCGGGGAGAGAGTATGAGGACGACCGGGAGGATGGCAGGGGGGACGGCGGGGGATCGCAGGGAAGGTGAATAACATTCTGTGGTAATCCCAAGTGTGGCTCGGGGTTACTGCTTTTGGTACTGAAAGTTAACCCCGAGCCACACTCGGGAATACCCCCAGGGAGGTTAATGTGACAGTCAGCTCTCTGTGATGTGTGTATCACCTCTCTAAACTGGAGTGCTTTAAATGCATCAATAAAGCTGCTAGAAGTTGGGAAGAAGTTTGCAGCTCATACTGATCTTACTCAAGCTAATGCCTGTGGGAACAAGGCTTAAGCCAAAGGTCCCCAAACTATGGCAAGGTGGTTTCCATAGACCAGCCCCTGTGAGAAGGCCCTACATGCAGAGCTTTCTCATTGCAAGCTACTGTATTCAGAAAGTCTGAGGGTGGAAGGCAGATGGTTCCAGCACCTGGCATTATTTCAGACACCCTTAGGTGGTGTGAACTCCTTTCCAATGGTGCTTATAGGCCTGGTTGTGACCTCCCTATGAGGGAAAGCACAGGGGATGAAGTCTGCAAGTTGAGTCTCATAGAACACCAATGCTGGGCCACCTTTTCCTATTAACACAAGGACCCCATTCCTTCCACTGACATAATGGCATTCATAACTCCTAAAGACCACCGATCTGGTAGTATGCATTTTTTTTACCCCCCCCCCCCCCACCCCCCACCTCAAAACAGAGTTGTTTGGAGCCTGTTTACAGAAATTCATTTTTTTGGGCTTTAGCACTTTCTGAGCCACTGACCCAGAAACACATGCAAAGATTTTCTGATGTCACTTGTTGCTCTGAGGCTGTGACTCCCATTGTATAGAAGTCAGAGAACCAACTGGACAGCTAAGTAACTAGCAGGAACCGGCCGAGATCGGAACCATGTATGGGCAGGCTGAATGTACCCTAGTTGATCGATCAACCTGGGTACAACCAGCCTGTCCGAGTTTATAGGTGATTATTGCTAGTGGCTGTTATAGCTGCTAGCAAAAATCACTGTGTTCTCTCAGTGCGGCATCCTTCCCCGCCAGGAGAACACAATGGCTCTGTGGGAGTCGGTGTTGATGGGGAAATCGATCGATTTTCTTTATTGCAACCCATGGTTGCAGGAAAGAAGTTCGCTCTGTGTAAGGCTTGGCTTAGAAAATCAGTGCTCCTCATCTGACCCATTGATTCTCACCTTTCTAGTGGAATGTCATTTGAAATTTATTATAAGAAGATCTTGGAGTAGCCATATAAGAAGGCAAAAATGACCCAACCCACCAGGATACACCTAGAAGGTAAATGTGACTTTTTAGTGGATTGATCCCTTTTAGTATATGATAGTTATGTCATGAATTACATAGTTGATCCTCAGTTACCAAAAAGAGAAATGGCTTTTCCTGAGTAGGTTGTATTCATCACAAGCATGTGACACCTTGTCCTGAAACCTACAACTCCCCTTTCCCTATTTATATATGTGAGCGATTCCCCATCATACTAGAGCAGAAACGTACTTTATATACAAACCCTGAACAGTGAAACGGTAACGCCATCATTTAACCACTTTACGTCTGCTCACAGTAATACTACTGCGGCAGAGTGGTTCGTTATCGTCTGACGACGTAGTATTAACGTCGTCAGACACTCCCCCTTCTGGGCGGCGCTTGCGCGCTGCCGGAGGCTCGCTCCCGCTGTTTTCATTCACAGCGGGAGTCGGGCCAAGGGAGGAGCAGCGGCGATCGCCGCTGCTCTTCCCCGATCGCCGGGGATCTAGTGTGGAGATCCGCCCGCCTGTGTAAACACAAGCGGACGGATCTCCATAGTGACAGGGAGTGACAGATCGGACTGTTCAGCATAGCTGGACATCCGATCTGTCCATGACTCACTCAGTCACCTCCCCCCCTACACGTTAGTAAGCACCAGGCATACATTAACCCCTCCCTCTCCAATAAAATTAACCCCTTCCCTGCCAGTGTCATTTTTACAGTAACAGTGCATATATATAGCACTGATTACTGCAGTAATGTCACTGGTACCCCCAAAAGTGTCAAAAATGTCAGTCAAGGGTCCGATCTGTCCGCCGCAATGTCGCAGTCCCACAAAAAAAAATCGCAGATCGCCGCCATTACGCGTTAAAAAAAAAAAACACCAAAAATGACAGAAATCTTTCCCTTTGTTAGTAAACGCAATAACTTTTGCGCAAACCAATCAAAATACGCTTATTGCGATTTTTTTTACCAAACATAGGTAGCAGAAAACAAATTGGCCAAAATTTTTTTAAAAAATTGGTTTTTACATCTTTTTTGGGGGGAATTTCATATAAAAAAATGTTAAAAATATTGTTATTTTTTCAAAATAAACGCTCTTTTTTTGATTATAGCGCAAAAAGTAAAAATCGCACAGGTGATCAAATACCACCAAAAGAAAGCTCTGTTTGTGGGAAAAAAAGGACGTAAATTTAGTTTGGGTATGGCATCGCATGACCGCGCAATTGTCAGTTGAAGTCGCACAGCGCCGAATCGCAAAAAGTGGCCTGGACGGAAGACAGCAAAATCCTCCGGTGGTAAAGTGGTTAAGGAGGAACTGAACTCTGAAAGGTCTTCCCAAAATCGGCCAGGCAGAGGTGAAAGGAGCATTTACCAGTATTACCTGTGCTCTTCTTTTTCCATACAATGACAATCCTGTGTTTAGGCTCTTATTACTGCTATAGCTGACCTTGGAAGCTGCTACTAGCACAATTGTTTCCCCAAATTATGGCTCTAACAGTTATGTACTAAAGAAAAAAGACTTCACCAGGGGCTGCGCTCCCCTCAGAAATAATACTGTGCAAGATTAAAAATCACAGAAATTGTTTGTGCTTAACCGCTTGCCGACCGCCGCAAGTAAATATACTGCGGCGGTCAGCCCCGGCCAGGCAAAGCGACGTATATATATATATCACTAGCCTGTGACCGGCTTGTGAGCCAATAGCGGGCGAGCGCGCGCCCACTAAGGCGCGCGCCCCCCGGCTCGTTCACTGAGGAGTCCGTGCGTGTGACCGGCGGACCCGATGTCAGCCGGTCACTCTGCGATCGTCGGTAAAGAGGGAGAAAGGCAGGCGGCTAATGTAAACAAGCCGCCTGTCATTCTTCCCTGTGTAAAAATGGACATCAGACGGTTCTACTATGTAGGACCATTGATCTCTGTTTTTACACTAGTAGCCATGTCCCATCACAGTTAGAAGCACGCCCCTAGGACACACTTAACCCCTCCAATACAGTTAACCCCTTCACTGCCAGTGTCATTTTTACAGTAACAGTGCATATGTATAGCACTGATTGCTGTAGTAATGTCACTGGTACCCCCAAAAGTGTCAAAAATGTCAGTCAAGGATCCGATCTGTCCGCTGCAATGTCGCAGTCCCGCAAAAAAAATCGCAGATCGCCTCCATTACTCGTTAAAAAAAAAACACCAGAAATGACAAAAATCTTTGCCTTTGTTAGTAAACACGATAACTTTTGCGCAAACCAATCAAAATACGCTTTTTGCGATTTTTTTTACCAAACATATGTAGCATAAAACAAATTGGCCGAAAATGTTAAAAAATTTAGATTTTTACATTTTTTTGGGGGGAATTTTATATAAAAAAATGGGAAAAATATTATTTTTGCAAAATTGACGCATTTTTTTGTTTATAGCGCATGATCAAAAAACCGCACAGGTGATCAAATACCACCAAAAGAAAGCTCTGTTTGTGGGAAAAAAAGGACATCAAATTTGTTTAGGTACAGCATCGCACGACCGCGCAATTGTCCGTTAAAGTCACGCAGTGCCGAATCGCAAAATACCCCCTGGTCAGGAAGGGGGTAAAATCTTCCGGGGCTTAAGTGGTTAATAAACCTAAAAAGTTAAAGAAAAACCATTAAGGGCTCTTTCACACGGTCCGCCTCCGTAGGCGGATCCGTGTTGCTCAGTGGGGATCGATCCGCGATCCCCGCTGAGCCGGCGGATGACAGCTCCGTCTCCGCTTGCAGAGCGGAGAGGGAGGTGTCTCAGCCCCCGCTGCCCTCTATGGGGGATCGGATGAGAGAGGACTGCCTGTCCGCTCTCATCAGATCCGATCCGATTACTGAACGGATGGAAAAATAGGGTTTCCATCCGTCCAGATTTCATGGACAGGATCGGATGCGGGTGGCAGCGGGTGTCAGTGGAGGTGTCTCCGCTGACATCCGCTGCCCCATAGAGCTGCATGGAGGATCCGATCAGATCCACCTAAAAAACTGACAGGCGGATCTGATCGGATCGCCCGTGTGAAAGAGCCCTAAACCTTTCACTGCCAAGATTTCTGCTAGGAGGGGGAATTGGGGGAGGGGGGGGGGGGGGGAGTGAGTTGGGAAAAAGATTTGAACTGTGAGGGGGGGGGGGCCCTGTCAGGTAAGCTGTTTGGGGCCCCTGTCAGGAGGCTTTTCGGGGCCCCTGTGATTTCTAATGGCAGCTCTGATCCTGAGTGTGAAAAAGTGATTTCTCTTCCCTCCAACTAGAAAGGAGGAGAGAAAACGCTGACAGATCATTTACAGTACAAATCGGGTCCAGATCTCTATTGTCCTCCCCCCCCCCCCACACACACACATATCCAGACACTGGACCCGACCTCACTGGTAAGGTGACATGACAGCTAATGACACTTACCGTCTCTCCTGGATACAGATGATTAGATATAGAAGCTGTAATGTCAGAAAAATCCGCTGTAGGGCGCTGTGACGGCAGTGACAGGAGACACTCCCTCTCCCTGGCAACCACAGTAAAAATGGCGCCGCTCTGCCTGCGCGTGCCACACGTCACATGATCCGCCTGCCCCCTGCACCAATCAGAGGAAGCGCGAGCCCACCTCCGCGCGCTGCCAGTGAGGCCGCTCATCCCCGATGCTTACTGACAGGAGTGAGAGAGCTGGGGAGAGGATTAGACTTTGTCCTCCCTCCAGCCTGCAGGTGGCAATAGAGAGCGCCGCTGTATAGTGAGGGAAGGCTGCCCGCCCTCCCTCTATCACCCTGGTCACATGGCTGGAGGGAGGAAAACAAAACATGCTTCCCGGTGTGGTGGTAAGTACAAGGGGGGAGAACTCAGCCCAAGACCTTCCCCCTCTCCTCCTCATCCTTAGAGCCCTCTCACCTACCCCTCTGCTCTCTTCCCTAGAACCTCATCTCCCCCCCCCCCATCTCCTCACCTACCCCCCATCTCCTCACCTACCCCCCCATCTCCTCACCTCCCCCCCCATCTCCTCACCTCCCCCCCATCTCCTCACCTACCCCCCCCCCATCTCCTCACCTACCCCCCCATCTCCTCACCTACCCCCCCCCATCTCCTCACCTACCCACCCCCATCTCCTCATCTACCCACCCCCATCTCCTCATCTACCCCCCATCTCCTCACCACCCCCCCCCCCATCTCCTCACCTACCCCCCCATCTCCTCACCTACCCCCCCTCCATCTCCTCACCTACCCCCCCCATCTCCTCACCTACCCCCCCCCCCCCATCTCCCCACCTACCCCCCCCCCCCATCTCCCCACCTTCCCCCCCCCATCTCCTCACCTACCCCCCCCCCCCATCTCACCTACCCCCCCATCTCCTCACCTACCCCCCCCCCCCCATCTCCTCACCTACCCCCCCCCCCATCTCCTCACCTACCCCCCCCCCCCCCCACCATCTCCTCACCTACCCCCCCCACCATCTCCTCACCTACCCCCCCCCACCATCTCCTCACCTACCCCCCCCCACCATCTCCTCACCTACCCCCCCCCACCATCTCCTCACCTACCCCCCCATCTCCTCACCTACCCCCCATCTCCTCACCTACCCCCCATCTCCTCACCTACCCCCCCATCTTCTCACCTACCCCCCCCCCCCAGGCTTATATTATATGGAGCCCAGAAAATGTCATTGGTAATCCTTGGTAAAGTCTACCAGTAAATCTATCAGTGCTTTTCCCATCAGCCTGTCAGTCTATTCTCTTTTTATTTATTGATTTATTTTACCATGAAAGCAGACATTTTATTTTCTACATTTTCATCTTATTTTTTTATTTCCATGACTTTCTTGCATTTATAAAGCATTTCTCTGCTAAAGCCCCCCTCTGGACGAACCCTTCACCACTTTATCCAAAACAACAGCAAAACCATAAATGTTGGCTTAGTGCCGCTTCACATTTCTGCCATCACAGAGATGGCATGTAATTCTGAGCGCTCCTAAAATAACATGCCATCTCTGTGCGCTGCAAATTCACCCATACAGATTGTATGACTCAATTCCCACCGCAATCGCACCCATCTCGCACAGGACCCTTTATTTGGTCTGCAGCAGAATCGGATGGCATGGTGGTTCACACTAGTGTGATCCGATTCTGTGCCAACTTATAGATTGCACTGCGATATGCCATCTGATCTGGGGGTGTCGTTAACTTTTAATTGACACCCCCAGTGTATGGCATATGGCAGTGTGAACTGCCAGGGGTGCGGATGCGATGCGGGAACACGCTGTATATTCGCAGCGTTCCTGCATCGCAGAAATGTGAACCGGCACTTATACAATAATTTTTAATGTATATTTATGAAAATCCATGAGTAAAAATACATTGTAATTAAAAATAGCCAACAATAAAATGACTTTAAAAATATATTTTATGCATCAATAATAGTGGTGGGGGAGGGGATGTATGCTCAGAAATGAGGACACCCGTTGATTGAAAAGAGGGGGTCTCATGGATTTTGTATGCAGTGAAGTAACAATTGCCACCACAGTCCATGCAGCTGCTATGGTGCCTGGGTGGGGGAGGGGGGGGGGGGCTGTTGGCTCTGACCCTGTACCCCCATTGTGATATTTCCAATAAAAAGAGCTGATGTTAGATATATAGGGGTCTTCAGGATCATTATTGTCCTTTGTCACTAATTCCCCTTTGCAGGCTGTGCAGTAAAAATAATTTATCTGTCTTAGTAGAGAACCCCCTCTCTTCCTCACCCCCTCTCTTCCTCACCCCCTCTCTTCCTCACCCCCTCTCTTCTTTTGACCCCCCCCCCTTTCCTTAGAACCTCCCTCTTCCTCAGACCCACCCCTCTCCTATACCCCATAGCACACATAACATAGTGATGATGACGCGGAAGGGGGCGGTAACCGTTTCGGTAACCGCACCCCCGCCTCATCATGTTCATGCGGCCGGCCCGCCCTCCAGTGACGCTTCCGCTGCCTCATTGGTTGATAATCTCCCGGCTGTTACTGCTGCTGCTAGCCAGTCACAGTGTCTCCAGGCAAACTGCGGCCGGCCCTCCCCGCTGCCTGATTGGGTCATCTCCTCGGCTGCTGCTGGCCACTGACTGACAGTAAGGGCAAACTGCGGACCCGGAAGGACACCTACCTGTACCAGTGCTATACTCTGAATGTAATAATGCCCCCCCTCAGTGCTTTTTAGCCCCCCCAGTGTTCTTTAGCCGCACCCCCCCCCCCAGTGTTCTTAGTCCCCCGCAGTTCATTTAGTCCCCCCGTGCTCTTAGCCCCCCCCCCCCCCCGGTGCTCTTCAGCTCTCCACAGTGCTTTTCATCGTTTCCCCCCCCCCCATGCTTTCTGGCTCCCCCAGTGCTCTCCAGCTCCCTGGCTCCCCCCTCAGTGATTTCCAGTTCCCCCAGACAGTGCTCTCCAGTCCCCCCCCCTCTCCCCCTGTGCTCTCCATCCCCCTGGGTACTCGACGCAGAATTAAAAAAAACTGACTGCATTCAAAACAGCCAAACTTGGTGTTTTGAATGCTTGTCGGTGCTGGGGGGGGGGGGGGGGGGGGGTTGGGTCTTTTAGACACCCATATCCCTCCACAAGGAGTACCTGCAGAAAAAAAAAAGAATAAAAAAATACCAATATCCGATCACCAAAACATCAGTATCGGCATTAAAAAAATGATATCCGTCGATCGCCACTAATTTTAACCCACCTCCCCTCTTCTGCACTTGTGGTACTGTCAGTATTAATAACCCCCTCCCCCCACATTGGTGGTCATGGAATGGGTTACATTTCAATGCCATTGACCACCAATGTGGGAAAGGGGGTTAATTATATTGACACCTGTGCTAGGGGTTAATAATGCAGCCTCTGACATCAATACTGGGGGATCTTAATGCGTTCAATGACATCAATACTGGGGGGTTTAATGCATTCACTGACACCAATACTGGGGGGTTTAATGCGTTCACTGACATCAATACTGGGGGGTTTAATGCGTTCACTGACATCAATACTGGGGGGTTTAATGCGTCCACTGACATCAATACTGGGGGGTTTAATGCTTTCACTGACCTCAATACTGGGGGGTTTAATGCGTTCACTGACACCAATACTGGGGGGTTTAATGCGTCCACTGACATCAATACTGGGGGTTTTAATGCTTTCACTGACATCAATACTGGGGGGTTTAATGCGTTCACTGACATCAATACTGGGGGATCTTTAATGCGTTCACTGACATCAATACTGGGGGATCTTTAATGCGTTCACTGACATCAATACTGGGGGGTTTAATGCGTTCACTGACACCAATACTGGGGGGTTTAATGCGTTCACTGACATCAATACTGGGGGGTTTAATGCGTTCACTGACATCAATACTGGGGGGTTTAATGCGTTCACTGACACCAATACTGGGGGGTTTAATGCGTTCACTGACATCAATACTGGGGGATCTTTAAAGAGGAAGTAAACTCCCCCCAATAAAAACGAGGAAAAAAAAGCCCTGTAAAGAAAAAGGCATAATGAGCTAGTATGCATCGCATACTAGCTCATTATGTAGTACTTACCTTAAAACGAAGCCCCCGCCGTGCCGCCACCTCAGCGACATGACGGCGACATGTCCGGCCGTCCTGCTTCCGGGTTCGCGTCCTCCGGCCATCTGATTGGCCGGAGGCGCGATTACATCACTCCCGCGCATGCGCGCGGGAGCCGCCGTTCACGGCACTGAGCTCTGAAGGAACGGCACGGGTGGCCGTTCCTTCAGAGCGCCTGCGCCGATGACGTCATCGGCAGTAGGCACTCTAAATATCTCCTAATCGGTGCAAGTTTAGGAGATATTTATAGCACCTATAGGTAAGCCTTAATATAGGCTTACCTATAGGTACAAGTTTGTGAGGTGGGTTTACAACCTCTTTAATGCGTCCACTGACATCAATACTGGGGGGTTTAATGCGTTCACTGACACCAATACTGGGGGGTTTAATGCGTCCACCGACATCATTGCTGCGAGTTTTATTGTGCCCACTGAATTCAGTGCTGAGGGTCTTTATTGCATCCACTGACACCAATGCTGGGGGGTCTTTAATGCATCCACTGACATCATTGCTGGGGGTTTTAATGCGTCCACCTGCACCAATGCTGGGGGTTATTAATGTGGGGGAGGGGTTTAATAATACTGACACCTGTGCTAGGGGTTAATAATGGCAGCCTCTGACACCAATGCTTGGAGGTCTTTAATGCATCCACCGACATCAATGCTGGGAGTCTTTTTTGCATAGACTGACACTAATACTAGGGGGTCTTTATTGCGTCCACTGACATCAATGCTGAGGGGGGTCTTTGTTGCCTTCACTGACATCAATGCTGGGGGTCTTTATTGCCTTCACTGACCTCAATGCTGGAGGGTCTTTATTATGTCCACTAATTTCAATGCTGGGGGTCTTCTATGCGTCCACTGACGTCAATGCTATAGGGTTTTTTAATGCATCCACTGTAATCCATGCTGAAGGGGGTCTTTATTGCCTTCACTGACCTTAATGCTGGTGGTCTTTATTGCATCCACTGACATCAATGCTGGGGGTCTTTATTGCCTTCACTGACCTCAATGCTGGGGGTCTTTATTGCATCCACTGACATCAATGCTGGGAGTCTTTATTGCCTTCACTGACCTCAATGCTGGGAGTCTTTATTGCCTTCAATGACCTCAATGCTGGTGGTCTTTATTGCATCCACTGACATCAATGCTGGGGGTCTTTATTGCCTTCACTGACATCAATGCTGAGGGTCTTTATTGCCTTCACTGACATCAATGCTGAGGGTCTTTATTGCATCCACTGACATCAATGCTGGGGGTCTTTATTGCATCCACTGACATCAATGCTGGGGGTCTTTATTGTCTTCACTGACATCAATGCTGGGGGTCTTTATTGTCTTCACTGACATCAATGGTGGGGGTCTTTATTGCCTTCACTGACATCAATGGTGGGGGTCTTTATTGCCTTCACTGACATCAATGCTGAGGGGGGTCTTTATTGCCTTCACTGACATCAATGCTGAGGGTCTTTATTGCATCCACTGACATCAATGCTGGGGGTCTTTATTGCATCCACTGACATCAATGCTGGGGGTCTTTATTGCCTTCACTGACATCAATGCTGGGGGTCTTTATTGCCTTCACTGACATCAATGCTGGCGGTCTTTATTGCCTTCACTGACATCAATGCTGGGGGTCTTTATTGCCTTTACTGACATCAATGCTGGGGGTCTTTATTGCATCCACTGACATCAATGCTGAAGGGGGTGTTTATTGCCTTCACTGACATCAATGCTGGGGGTCTTTATTGCATCCACTGACATCAATGCTGAAGGGGGTCTTTATTGCATCCACTGACATCAATGCTGAAGGGGGTCTTTTTTGCCTTCACTGACATCAATGCTGGGGGTCTTTATTGCATCCACTGATATTAATGCTGAGGGGGGTCTTTATTGCATCCACTGACCTCAATGCTGGGGGGGGGGGGGGGTGGGTCTTTATTATGTCCACTAATATCAATGCTGGGGGTTTTTTAATGCGTCCACTGACATCAATGCTGGGGGTCTTTATTGCATCCACTGACATCAATGCTGGGGGTCTTTATTGCATCCACTGACATCAATGCTGGGGGTCTTTATTGCATCCACTGACATCAATGCTGGGGGATCTTTATTGTCTTCACTGACATCAATGCTGAGGGGAGTCTTTATTGCCTTCACTGACATCAATGCTGAGGGGAGTCTTTATTGCATCCACTGACATCAATGCTGGGGGTCTTTTTTGCCTTCACTGACATCAATGCTGGGGGTCTTTATTGCCTTCACTGACATCAATGCTGGGGGGGGTCTTTATTTCCTTCACTGACATCAATGCTGAGGGGGGTCTTTATTGCCTTCACTGACATCAATGCTAGGCGTCTTTATTGCATCCACTGACATCAATGCTGGGGGTCTTTATTGCCTTCACTGACATCAATGCTGGGGGTCTATATTGCATCCACTGACATCAATGCTGAGGGGGGTCTTTATTGCCTTCACTGACATCAATGCTGGGGGTCTTTATTGCCTTCACTGACATTAATGCTGGGGGTCTTTATTACATCCACTGACATCAATGCTGGGGGGGGGTCTTTATTATGTCCACTAATATCAATGCTGGGGGTCTTTATTGCGTCCACTGACATCAATGCTGAGGGGGGTCTTTATTGCATCCACTGACATCAATGCTGCGGGGTTTTAATGCGTCCACTGACACCAATACTGGGGGGTTTAATGCGTTCACTGACATCAATACTGGGGGGTTTAATGTGTCCACTGACACCAATACTGGGGGGTTTAATGCGTCCACTGACATACTGGGGGGTTTAATGCGTCCACTGACATCAATACTGGGGGTTTTAATGCGTTCACTGACACCAATACTGGGGGGTTTAATGCGTTCACTGACATCAATACTGGGGGGTTTAATGCGTTCACTGACATCAATACTGGGGGGTTTAATGCGTTCACTGACATCAATACTGGGGGGTTTAATGCGTTCACTGACATCAATACTGGGGGGTTTAATGCATTCACTGACATCAATACTGGGGGGTTTAATGCGTTCACTGACATCAATACTGGGGGGTTTAATGCGTCCACCGACATCATTGCTGCGACTTTTGTTGTGCCCACTGAATTCAGTGCTGAGGGTCTTTATTGCATCCACTGACACCAATGCTGGGGGTTTTAATGCGTCCACCTGCACCAATGCTGGGGGTTATTAATGTAGGGGGAGGGGTTTAATAATACTGACACCTGTGCTAGGGGTTAATAATGCAGCCTCTGACACCAATGCTTGGAGGTCTTTAATGCATCCACCGACATCAATGCTGGGGGGGTCTTTTTTGCATTCACTGACATCAATGCTGGGAGTCTTTTTTGCATAGACTGACACTAATACTAGGGGGTCTTTATTGCGTCCACTTTCATTAATGCTGGAGGGTCTTTATTGCATCCACTGACATCAATGCTGGGGGTCTTTATTGCCTTCACTGACATCAATGCTGGGGGTCTTTATTGCCTTCACTGACATCAATGCTGAGGGTCTTTATTGCCTTCACTGACATCAATGCTGGGGGTCTTTATTGCCTTCACTGACATCAATGCTGAGGGTCTTTATTGCCTTCACTGACATCAATGCTGAGGGTCTTTATTGCCTTCACTGACATCAATGCTGGGGGTCTTTATTGCCTTCACTGACATCAATGCTGAGGGTCTTTATTGCCTTCACTGACATCAATGCTGGGGGTCTTTATTGCCTTCACTGACATCAATGCTGGGGGTCTTTATTGCCTTCACTGACATCAATGCTGAGGGTCTTTATTGCCTTCACTGACATCAATGCTGGGGGTCTTTATTGCTTTCACTGACATCAATGCTGAGGGTCTTTATTGCATCCACTGACATCAATGCTGGGGGTCTTTATTGCCTTCACTGACATCAATGCTGAGGGTCTTTATTGCCTTCACTGACATCAATGCTGGGGGTCTTTATTGCATCCACTGACATCAATGCTGGTGGTCTTTATTGCATCCACTGACATCAATGCTGGGGGTCTTTTTTGCCTTCACTGACATCAATGCTGGGGGTCTATATTGTCTTCACTGACATCAATGCTGGGGGTGGTTATTGCCTTCACTGACATCAATGCTGGGGGTGGTTATTGCCTTCACTGACATCAATGCTGGGGGTGGTTATTGCCTTCACTGACATCAATGCTGGGGGTGGTTATTGCCTTCACTGACATCAATGCTGGGGGTGGTTATTGCCTTCACTGACATCAATGCTGGGGGGGTCTTTATTTCCTTCACTGACATCAATGCTGGGGGTTTTAATGCGTCCACCTGCTCCAATGCTGGGGGGGGTCTTTAATGCATCAATAGACATCAATGCTGGGAAATTTGAATGCCTTCCCTGACATCAATGCTGGGGGGGTTAATGCATCCACTGACATCATTGCTGGGGTTAATTAATGTGGGGGAGGGGTTTAATAATACTGGCACCTGTGCTAGGGGTTAATAATGCAGCCTCTGACACCAATGCTAGGGGATCTTAAATGCGTCCACTGACATTAATTCTGGGGTTTTTTAACCACTTGCCGACCGCCGCACGACTATCTACGTCGGCGGTCAGCCCCTCACAGGCAAACTAACGTAGGGCTACGTTGCTTGCTTGTGAGGGTCTAGGGAGCGAGCGGGCGCCCCCGGAGGCGCGCTCCCGCGTGGTCACGGACCCCCCCCCCCCCCCCCCCGCGCGCGTGTGACCAGCGGACCCGGTGTCCGCCGGCCGATCGGCGGGGGAGAGGGAGAATGTCAGGCAGCTTGTGTAAAGACACTGATCACATGGATCTACTATGTAGATTCGTTGATCAGTGTCCTTACAGCTCAAGCCACAGCCAATCACAGTAGAAAGCACGCCCCTAGGGACACACACAGCCCCTCCCTCCCAAATAAAGTTAACCCCTTCACTACCAGTGTATTTTTACAGTAACAGTGCATATATTTAGCACTGATTACTGTAGTAATGTCACTGGTAACCCCAAACGTGTCAAAAATGTCAGTCAAGGGTCCGATCTGTCCGCCGCAATGTCGCAGTACCGCAAAAAAATCGCAGATCGCCGCCATTACGCGTTAAAAAAAAAAACAACAAAAATGACAAAAATCTTTCCCTTTGTTAGTAAACGCGATAACTTTTGTGCAAACCAATCAAAATACGCTTTTTGCGATATTTTTTACCAAACATAGGTAGCATAAAACAAATTGGCCGAAAATTTCGATTTTTACATTTTTTTGGGGGGGAATTTCATATAAAAATATGTGAAAAATATTGCTATTTTTGCAAAATTTACGCTCTTTTTTTTTGTTTATAGCGCGTGATCAAAAAATCGCACAGGTGATCAAATACCACCAAAAGAAAGCTCTGTTTGTGGGAAAAAAAGGACGCCAAATTCGTTTAGGTACAGCGTCGCACGACCGCGCAATTGTCCGTTAAAGTCATGCAGTGCCGAATCGCAAAATACCCCCTGGTCGGAATGGGGGTAAAATCTTCCGGGGCTTAAGTGGTAATGCATCCACTGACACCAATGCTGGGGGGGGGGGGGCTTTTAATGCGTCCACTGAAACCAATTCTGGTCAATTTTAATGCGTCCGCTGATGCCAATACTGGGGGGTTTTAAAGCGTCCACTGACACCAATGCTTGGGGGTCTCTAATGCATCCACTGACATTAATGCTGGAAGTCTTTAATGCATCCGCAGACATCAATGGTGGGGGCTATTAATGTATTCACTGACATCATTGCTGGGGGTTTTAATGCGTCCACTCACTTCAATGCTGGGGGTTTTAATGCGTCCACTGACACCAATGCTGGGGTTATTTAATGCGTCTACTGAAATCAATGCTGGGGAGGGTCTTTTTTGCATTCACTGACATCAATGCTGGGAGTCTTTATTATGTCCACTGATATCAATGCTGGGGGTCTTCAATGCGTCCACTGACATCAATAATGGGGGGTTTTAATGCATCCACTGTCATCCATGCTGCAGGTTTTAATGTGTCCACTGACATCAATGCTGGGGGTCTTTATTGCATCCACTGACACCAATGCTGGGGGTTTTAATGCGTCCACCTGCACATGAGTGCTGGGGGGGGGGGGTCTTTAATGCATCAATAGACATCAATGCTGGGAAATTTTAATGCCTTCCCTGACATCAATGCTCGGGGGGGGGGGGGGGGTTTAATGCATCCACTGACATCATTGTTGGGGTTAATGTGGGGGAGGGGTTTAATAATACTGGCACCTGTGCTAGGGGTTAATAATGCAGCCTCTGCCACCAATGCTAGGGGATCTTAAATGCATCCACTGACATTAATTCTGGGGTTTTTTAATGCGTTCACTGACATCAATGCTTAGGGGGGTCTTTATTGCCTTCACTGACATCAATGCTGGGGGTCTTTATTGCCTTCACTGACATCAATGCTGGGGGGTCTTTATTGCATCCACTGACATCAATGCTGGGGGTCTTTATTGCATCCACTGACATCAATGCTTAGGGGGGTCTATATTGCATCCACTGACATCAATGCTGGGGGTCTTTATTGCATCCACTGACATCAATGCTGGGGGTCTTTATTGCATCCACTGACATCAATGCTTAGGGGGGTCTATATTGCGTTCACTGAACTCAATGCTGGAGGTCTTTAACCACTTTATGACCGCCCGCCTCACGAGCAGGCAGCTAGGGGGCGAGCGCTTGTCAGTGGGAAAGCCGATGCACAGGGCAAGCGGCTCCAATTGCCGCCTGACACCCGCGATCGTTCCCCGCTGAGAGAGAAGAACGGTCAGCTGTTGAAAACACAGCCGGCCTTCCTTCTCCCTGGAATGATCATAGCGCCCCTGTGATCCTGCTATATAGGAACACAGGTCTCTGTGATCATTTCACAAGCCACGCCTCTAGGTACACATTTAACCCCTGATCACTCAGTGTTAACCCCTTCCCTGCCAGTGTCATTAGTACAGTAACAGTGCATATTTTAGCACTGATTACTGTAGTAATGTCACTGGTCCCCCCCAGAAGTGTCAAAAATGTCAGTCAGGGGTCCGATCTGTCCGCCGCAATGTCGTAGTCCCGCTAAAAATCGCAGATCGCGACCATTGCTAGTAAAAAAATTAAAATGACATAAATCTTTCCCATAGTTAGTAGACGCGATAACGTTTGCGCAAACCAATCAAAATACGCTTATTGTGATTTTTGTTTACCAGAAATATGTAGCAGAAAACAAATTGGCCAAAAATGTAAAAAAAAAAAATAGATTTTTAATTTTTTTTTGGGGAATGTTATATAGCAGAATGTAAAAAATATTGTGTTTTTTTTTTTTCAGAATTGTCGCTCTTTTTTTTTTGTTTTAGTCCCCCTTCACACTGGGGCGACCTGTGAGGCGACCTGGTCGCCTCACAGGTCGCCGTAGGTCGCCTTCCATAGAGAAGCTGCGGACCCCTTCTAATAGTCGCTCCGACTTAGAAAAAGGGTCCGGAGCTTCTTTGGGGCGACCCGGAGCGACCTGCATAGACTTCAATGTTATGAAGTCCGTGCCGGCCGCTCCGAGGTCGCGGCGCGCTGCTTGCACCGCGACCTCGGAGGTCGCCCCTGGAAGTCGGATCGCCCCAGTGTGAACGGGGCCTTATAGCGCAAAAAATAAAAATCGCACAGGTGATCAAATACCACCAAAAGAAAGCTCTATTTGTGGGAAATAAAGGACATGATTTTTATTTATGTACAGCGTCGCAGGACTGCGCAATTCTTCGTTAAATCAACGCAGTGCCGAATCACAAAATATGGCCTGGTTATTAAGGGGGCAAATCCTTCCGGTCCAGAAGTGGTTAATACATCAATAGACACCAATGCTGGGGGTTTTAATGTGTCCACCGGCACCAATGCTGGGGGTTTTAATGCGTCCACTGACATCATTGCTGGGGGTTTTAATGCGTCCACTGACCTCAATGCTGGGGAGTTTTAATGCGTCCACTGACATTAATGCTGGGGGGTCTTTACTGCATCCACTGACATCAATGATGGGGGTCTTTACTGCATCCACTGACATCAATGATGGGGGTCTTTACTGCATCCACTGACATCAATGCTGGGGGGTCTTTAATGCGTCCACTGACATCAATGATGGGGGGTCTTTATTATGTCCACTGACATCAATCCTGGGGGTCTTTACTGCGTTCACTGACATCAATAATGGGGGGTTTTAATGCGTCCACTGACATCAATGCTGGGGGGAGGGGTCTTTATTGCCTTCACTGATCTCAGTGCTGGAGGTCTTTAACCAATTTACGTCCGCTTGCCGCAGTTATACTGTGGCAGGCAGCCGCTCCTGGGCAAACCGCCGTAGCTATATGTCGCTCAGGCGCAGGCAGCTAGAGGGCGAGCGCTCGTCAGCGGGAAAGCCGATGCACAGGACAAGCTGCTCCGGTTGCCGTCTTGACACCCGCGATTGTTCCCCGCTGAGAGAGAAGAACGGTCAGCTGTTGTAAACACAGCCGGCCTTCCTTCTCCCTGGAATGATCATAGAGCCCCTGTGATCCTGCTTTATAGGAACACAGGTGATCATTTCACAAGCCACACCCCCCCCCCCCCACAGTTAGAAACCCATTCCTAGGTACATATTTAACCCCCTGATCACCCACAGTGTTAACTTCTTCCCTGCCAGTGTCATTAGCACAGTAACAGTGCATATTTGTGGCACTGATTACTGAGGTAATGTCACTGGTCCCCCCAAAAATGTCAGTCAGGGGTCCGATCTGTCCACCACAATGTCATAGTCCTGCTAAAAATCGCAGATCGTGACCATTACTAGTAAAAAAAATAAATAAAAATGACATAAGTCTTATAGTTAGTAGACGCGATAACTTTTGCGCAAACCAATCAAAATACACTTATTGTGATTTTTGTTTACCAAAAATATGTAGTAGAAAACAAATTGGCCTAAAATGTTAAAAAATGCTAATGTTATAAAGCAGAATGTGAAAAATATTGTTTCTCTTACGTCCTCCGACAGTCGCCGCCTCTTCATATTCGTCACATATGGGGTATTAGACTTTGCTCCGAAGGAGTAGCTAGGCAACAGAATATGTTAACATTAAAGCTTTTAACATATCCCACCCTCAAGGGGTGGTCCCCTCAGTCAATACCCTCCTACTTCCTGCAACCATATCTCAGTTTTAATGTCTAGCTTGTCAGGAGTGGCTGGCTCTCTCTGTGCTGGGGCTTTGTGCCCCAGACTCTTTCTTCTTTTTTGATTTTTTGTTTGAGTTTTCTCTCTACCTTTACTTAGCTGTTCTTTTTGTCAGCTTTAGTTAGTTCTTCGGATGAAGAGGATCATGCGGGCTGGGTCTCGGGCTGATCCCCCTGGTCGCAGGTCGTGGGTCAGTGGCTTCCCAGCCTGCCATCGAGCGTTCAGCCAGGTAACGCTCCTGGCACAGTGAACGACCCATCCCTGTTCGGTGCAGGGATGATTGGTGAGGTGGCTACCTCACTGGACGCTGTGCGGTTTCTTAACCCCCATTCTGTGCGTCTTGTATGCGACTCTCCCTGCCTCATGTGCAGCGGCTTGTTCGCCTGTGCGGGTCCCCCACGCCACTGTGAGGTAAGTGTATCTATGTGGGGACCTGTCTGTCTGGGGGGGGGTCAGTCTGGGACTGTGTAACCTGCCTCTATTCACACTGTTTGTCTCCCTATCTCTCGGCTGCATGCTGTGGGCTGCAAGGGGGGGGGGGGAGCTGTGTGACACTGTGTGTGTCAGCCTTGTCAGTGTGAGAAGCTGTGTGCTGTGGGGCATGTTTTGTGGCATGTTTGGGCATTATACAGCGATCGCTGCGGCGATCTGACACGTTTTTTTATATACAGACATGTGTGCATTACTGTACTGTGGAGCGGCGGTTTCGGCGCCAAACGGCGCCATTTTGCCTACACTCGCTCCGGCCGCATGTTCTACATGCATGGCGGCCATTTTCTTGTAGCCTCCCATAGGCTTTCATAGAGCGCCCTGGCAGCATCACTTCCTCTTCTCCTGGGTACACCGATCGAGGCAGCAGCAGCGGCGAGGGTCTCCTCAGGTTATATCCTTCCTATCCATTGCCTGTGTCATTTTTATTGTCCCTGTGGGGGTCTCATTGTGCTTGTGTGTGGTGCGGTGGGCTGCGCTCGCCGCGCGTGTTAAAGGGGCAGTTAACCCTTTATTATGCGGCATTTGTTATAGGGGCAATGGATTCTCAGGAGGGCAAATTTCCTACCGCCTTGGTGGAAAGCCAGGGGACCGCTGTTTCCCCCCCAGGGGGGGATTTAGCCACTATTGTGGCTGGCCTTGCTGCTCAGGTGCAGATGCTGGTGGCTGCTCAATCTACTAAAAGACCCAGAGTTGCTCGTTCCTCTGATTCTGAGGGTAAAGGTGATGGGGTTGTTATGGCGGGGGCCTCCTTATCGGGGTCCCGCTCCTCCCTGGATCTAGTGGGGTCCGAGGTGGAGGCTGAAGTTGAAGGGGTTGATAATTCTCCCCCTGGCTCGCCTGAAGAGCTTGCAATCATGGATGAATTGATTGCTTCCATAAAGCAAACGCTGCGTTTGCAGGATGAAGTGTGTCCCCCCGCTGCCTTGGCGGCTTATGGGACGCAGAGAAAACGCAGGACGCCGCAGGTTTTTCCCTGCAATGATGATTTTCAGCGCGCTGTTAAGGAACAATGGCGCAATCTGCGCAAACCTTTTGCTGTACCAAGTAGGTTCAAGCTGCGTTATCCTTTCTCGCCTTCCACTGATGAAAGGTGGTGTGTGCCCCCCCCAGTGGATCAGGCAATTGCAGTTTTAAACAAATCCACTGCGATTCCTGCAGAGGATTCCCCTGTGTTCCGTGATGCCACGGATAGGAGATTGGAGTCTCTTGCCCGTCATACTTATTCTGTTACGGGTTCTATGCTTAAGGCTCTGTTTGCTTCTCTCATGGCGGCCCAGGCGATCGCAAGTTGGACGCAGATGCTTAGGCGCGTCCTAGTGGCCGATTCGGCCTCGCCGGCGACCCTGGATATGGTGGATCAAATCCACCAGGGTGTCATGTATCTGTGTGATGCGGACTTGGACCTAGTTCCGTTGGCTGCCCGTGTGCACAGCGTGGCGGTGTTGTCTCGCCGCCTGGTTTGGTTGAAATGTTGGTCGGTGGACCAGTCTTCACGTAAGACCTTAGCCAATCTGCCTTATGATGGGTCTCGCCTTTTTGGGGAGTCCTTGGATGTGTTGATTAAGGGGATCACCGGAGGTAAGAGCACTCTCTTGCCCCATTTCCCCAAGGCTAAGGGGGCTTCTGGGAAGAAGCATGCTAATTTTCGGCCCCCTCAGGGGTCCTTTCGTGCCTTTCGTTTGCACTACAAGGGCAAACCGTTCAAAGGTCAAGGCTCTCAGAAGAAGCCCTGGTCTGGTAAACAGAAGTCCGGTCAATCCGGATCCGCAGCCCATAACAGTGCGGCCTGAAGGGGCGCCCTCACCCAGTTTTGGGGTGGGGGGACGCTTGCTCGGTTTTCTTCAGCCCTGGTTGGCCCGCGTGCGGGACAGATGGGTTCAGGAGATCGTTCGATCTGGTTACAAGATCGAGTTTCTCTCTCGGCCGGAGAGCAGATTTTTTCCCTCAAATCTTCAACTGTCTCCAGAGCGTTTACGGGACCTGCACCTGGCGGTGCGGGACCTGAGGGCTCAGGGAGTGGTAGTTCCGGTGCCTCATCGGGACAGATTTCGGGGGTTTTATTCCAATCTGTTCACCGTGCCCAGAAAGGAGGGCAAGGTTCGTCCAATTCTGGACTTGAAGGCTCTGAACCGCTCTGTGCGGGTTCGCAAGTTCCGCATGGAATCCCTGCGGTCGGTGGTGGCTGCCCTGGTTCCGGGGGAATTCATGGCCTCCATCGATTTGAAGGATGCGTATCTTCACATCCCCATTTTCGAGGGTCACCAGAGGTACCTTCCATTTGCCATTGCGGAGGATCACTACCAGTTCGTGGCGTTGCCTTTTGGTCTCGCCTCGGCTCCGCGGGTCTTCACCAAGGTGCTTGCACCGGTTCTGGCATTATTGAGGGCCCAGGGCATTTCTGTCCTGGGGTATCTGGACGACATTCTGGTTCGGTCTGCGACCAGCCAGGGTCTGGAGAAGGACCGGTCTGTCACGATGCAAACTCTGCAGGAGTTTGGTTGGACGGTAAATTTTCCAAAGTCGACGCTGAGTCCGTCTGTTCGTCTTCCCTACCTGGGAATGATTCTGGACTCGGTGCAGGCGAAGGTCTTCCTGCCGGAAGACAAACTCAGAACTCTTCAGGAGGAAGTCAGGTCCCTCAGGGACGTTCCGCACTCGTCTCTGCGGACGTGCATGAGATGTCTGGGATTGATGGTCTCGGCCTTCGAGGCGATTCCCTTTGCCCAGTTTCACACGCGGGGTCTCCAAGCGGAGGTCCTGTCCATGTGGGACGGGCGACCTCAATCTCTGGATCTTCAAATCTCGTTGAGTCATTGCACCAGAAGAGACCTTCTGTGGTGGCTCCAGTCCCCGATGGTGTCCGGGGGCAAGTCGTTTCATCCTATCTCGTGGACGGTAATCACCACGGATGCCAGCCTGTCGGGCTGGGGTGGTGTTCTGGGCGTTCTGTCCGCCCAGGGGACTTGGTCGGAGGGGGAGTCCTCCCTTCCGATCAACATTCTAGAATTGCGTGCGATAAATCTCTGTCTTCATCGCTGGACGGACCGGCTGCAGGGCTGCCCGGTTCGGGTGCAGACGGACAATGCCACGGCGGTGGCCTACATCAACCACCAAGGGGGCACCAGGAGTGCCCGAGCGGCTCGAGAAGTGGCCGACATTCTGTCTTGGGCCGAGGCTCATGTCCCGGCGATGACGGCGGTTCACATTCCGGGGGTGGAGAACTGGCAGGCGGACTGTCTGAGTCGCCAGACCCTGGATCAGGGGGAATGGTCTCTCCACCCGGCTGTCTTCCAGATGTTGTGCGCGAAGTGGGGTCTTCCAGATGTGGACCTGTTCGCGTCTCGTCTCAACAACAAGGTGAGAAGGTTCGTGGCAAGGACGCGCGACCCTCGGGCAGACGCGTCGGACGCGTTAGTGGCCCCGTGGCATCAGTACAGGCTGATATACGCGTTTCCACCGATTCAGTTGCTGTCCAGGTTCCTTCGCAGGTTACACTCGGAACGCAGCACGGTGATTCTTGTGGCACCGGACTGGCTCGCCGGTCCTGGTACGCAGACCTCGTGAATCTGGCGGTCGACGCCCCGTGGCGTCTGCCTCTTCGAGACGATCTCCTGTCTCAAGGACCGATATACCATCCTGCTTTACAGTCGCTGGCTTTGACGGCCTGGCTGTTGAGACCGAGGTCCTGAGGGAGAAGGGTCTCTCCCCAGAGGTCGTTCATACCTTGATCAACGCGAGGAAGTCTTCCTCGGGGAAGGTTTATTACCGTACTTGGAAGGCCTATTTTGCTTGGTGTGAGTCCAGGGGATTTTCTCCCCGCACGTACTCGGTTTCCCGAGTGCTGTCCTTCCTTCAAACGGGTGTCGATCAGCGTTTGGCGCTGGCTACGATAAAGGGTCAGGTGTCTGCGCTGGCCGTTCTGTTTCAACGTCCCGTGGCTTCCAACTCCTTGGTTGGCACTTTTGTTCAGGGTGTGCGGCATCTGGTTCCTCCTAGGAGGGATCCTCTGCCCCCTTGGGACTTGAATCTCGTTCTGTCTGTGTTGCAACGTGCTCCTTTTGAACAGATCAGGGAGATCTCGTTGTCTATGTTGTCCAAAAAGGTCGCCTTTTTGGTGGCGATCACTTCGGCTCGCAGAGTGTCGGAGCTGGCAGCTTTGTCCTGCAAGTCTCTGTATCTGGTTGTTCATTTGGATAAGGTGGTCTTGCGACCTAATCCTTCTTTTCTTCCGAAACGAGTTTCGGAATTCCATCTTAATGAGGATATTGTCTTGCCTTCGCTGTGCGCGAAGCCTAAACATCCAAAGGAGGTGAGATTACATTCTCTGGATGTTGTTCGGGCGATAAGGGTTTACCTTAAATCGACTGAGTCTTTTCGAAAGACGGATTCCTTGTTTGTTCTTCCAGAGGGTCCTCGGAAGGGCATGGCGGCGTCGGCCTCTACCATCGCAAAATGGATCAGGCAGACCATTGAACAGGCCTATGCTTTGCAGGGGAAGGTTCCCCCTGTGCCTGTGAAGGCGCACTCTACTAGATCTCTGAGTACGTCTTGGGCCTGTCGTCATGGGGCTTCTGTAGCCCAGGTGTGTAAGGCGGCGACTTGGTCGACCGTGCACACTTTCACAAAGTTCTACAAAGTAGATGTTCAGGCATCTGCGGATGCTTCCTTTGGCCGCAAGGTTCTTAGTGCGGCGATTCCCTAGGGTCCCTTGTGGGGACCACTGGCTGTTGGGATAAGTTTTTTATCCCCTGGTTATTTGTCTTTTCCTGGGTTGTCGCTCCTGTTGAGCACCTGTTTTTTCCTGTTGCCCAGCTGGGTTCCTTCCTTTGGTAAGGTTCCTTTCTTTGATGCGGAGACTGCGTTGCCTTTTCGGCGCGGAAGCGTTTCCCACCCCTCATGTTTGCACTGCTTTGGGACGTCCCCATATGTGACGAATATGAAGAGGCGGCGACTGTCGGAGGACGTAAGAGAAAACGGAATTTTTGTAAAATCTTACCTGTAAAATTCCTTTCTCTGAGTCCTCCTACAGTCGCCGCCCCCGCCCCTCTTTTGGGGTTTGGTTGTATACTCTACTGCTATTCCACTAAAACTGAGATATGGTTGCAGGAAGTAGGAGGGTATTGACTGAGGGGACCACCCCTTGAGGGTGGGATATGTTAAAAGCTTTAATGTTAACATATTCTGTTGCCTAGCTACTCCTTCGGAGCAAAGTCTAATACCCCATATGTGACGAATATGAAGAGGCGGCGACTGTCGGAGGACTCAGAGAAAGGAATTTTACAGGTAAGATTTTACAAAAATTCCGTTTTTTTTTTTTTTTTTTTTATTTTTTTCAGAATTGTCGCTCTTTTTGTGGGAAATAAAGGACATTGTTTTTATTCATGTACAGCGTCGCAGGACTGCGCAATTCTTTGTTAAATTAACGCAGTGCCGAATCACAAAATATGGCCTGGTTATTAAGGGGGCAAATCCTTCGGGTCCAGAAGTGGTTAATGCATCAATAGACATCAATGCTGGAGAGTTGTAATGCATCCAATGCTGGGGGTTTTAATATGTCCACTGACATAAATGCTGGGGTTCTTTAATGCGTCCACTGACATCAATGATGGGGGTCTTTTTTATGTCCACTGACATCAATCCTGGGGGTCTTTAATGTGTCCACTGACATCAATCCTGGGGGTCTTTAATGCATCCACTGACATCAATGCTGGGGGGTCATTATGTCCACTGACATCAATCCTGGGGGTCTTTAATGCGTCCACTGACATCATTGCTAGGGTTCTTTAACCACTTACCGCATAGTAACATACCGATACGTCGGTACACTTTGCGGGTTTATACCGGGATGATGCCTCTAGTTAGAGGCATCATCCCGGTACCGTGGTTTGAAGCCGACGGTAGGCTTTCCGTCGGTAACGACCGATGCGGCTTGGGAGCCGCTCGATCGTTACCCGGGGGGGGGGGGGGGGGCGGGAGGGGACGCCCCCTCCCGCCGCCTTCCGTGGCTTTGTCCGGGGCTCCCATCCCACCGGGAGCCCAGAGCACTCAGCCAGCACATCCGCCGGCTGGATGGAGTCCCGATGAATGCCGGAAACGGCATCGATCGGGGCTCCAATGACGTTACCCGGAGGCGGCATCCATGACGTCACTTCCGGGTTACTGTGCTGCAAAAGGCAGCAAATTTAAAAAACGGCTGTATGCAAAAATGCAGTTTTTGGCGTTTTGCATACAGGGAAGTGTAGTGGAGGGGTCTAGAGTCTTTTAGACCCTCGATCCCTCCATAAAGTGTACCTGTCGCACATATTGCTGTCACAAGGGATGTTTACATTGCTTGTGACAGCAATAAAAGTGATCAGATTTTTTTTTTTTTTTTTTAAAAACCTGTAATAAAGTTTAAAAAAATAAATAAATAAATAAATAGGAAAAAAAAAAATAAATAAATTTGCCGCCCCCGTCACCGTTAGCTCGCGCACAAAAAGAAACGTATACGCAATTTAATCGCTGTTCAAACCCCACATGTGAGGTATTGCCGCGATCGCCGGAGCGTGCGCAATAATTTAAAAAAAAGAGCTACACTCTACCTCTAAACTGGTAACCGTTAAATAAATTTAAAGCGTCGCAGATTGAGATCTCTATTGACCGTAGTTTGTCGCCATCCCACGGGGGGGCGCAATTTTAAACCGTAACATGTTGGGTATCTATTTACTCGGCGTAACATCATCTTTCACAATATACAAAAAAAAAATGGGCTAACTTTACTGTTTAGTATTTTTTAAATGCAGTGAAATGTGATTTTTCAATTTTTTTCCAAAAAAATGGCGTTTTAAAGACCGCTGCGCAAATACCGCTTGACAAAAAGTTTTGCAATGACCGACATTTTATTCTCCAGAGTCTTTGCTAAAAAAATATACATAATGTTTGGGGGTTCTAAGTAGTTTTCTAGGGAAAAATACTGGTTTTAACTTAAAAACAAAAAGTGTCCGAAATAGGGCTGGGGCTTAAGTGGTTAATGCGTCCACTGACATTAATGCTGGGGGGTCATTATGTCCACTGACATCAATCCTGGGGGTCTTTAATGCGTCCACTGACATCAATGCTGGGGGTTTGTTTTGTCATGTTTTTGGGGTTGTGTTCAATATGTGCAAAGAGAGATCACACACATACTTAAAAGTATAACATTTATTAAAAGTAATGACAGATACAGATAAAGAAAATCTAACAAGAATACTTAACTAAAGACGTTTCCTTCCATGGAGTCCCATTTGCTATTATGCAACATGGCACAGGTAATCAGGACCAGACACTTGCCTCATGGCTGTTCTGGGTGAGACTAAAGTCTTACCAGTTTGGGCAGTGGTATTTAGACTTGTAAATGGAAAAAAACACCCCTGGCCAACACCCTTGTAAGCAACAATATGACATTCACATTCCTGAGGAGAAAGGGCTCGCTTATCCATTGTTTGGACAGTGATTTCACCTTTTAAGGGGAAGGGTGGGCTTGGTCATCCTGCATTCCTCAAGCCTTACATCAGAAAGGTATAAGCTATACATATGACCTTATATGGCTTCTTGACCAGGTTTTTAATGCGTCCGCCGGCACCGATACCGGGGAGTTTTAATGTGTGCACTGATGATCAATGGTGGGGATCTTTTTTGCGTCCACTGACACCAATGCTGGGGGGTCTATAAATACGTCCACTGACATCAATGATGGGGGGGTGATGTAATGCGTCCACTAACATCAATGCTGGGGGTCTATAAATGCATCCACTGACATTAATGCTGGGCATCTTTAATGTGTCCACTGACATCAATGCTGGGGGGTTTTATTGCGTCCACTAACATCAATGATGGGGGGGGTTTGCGTCCACTGACATCAATGATGGGGGGGATTTTATTGCGTCCACTGACATCAATGCTCGGGGTTTTTATTGCGTCCACTGACATCAATGCTCGGGGTTTTTATTGCGTCCACTGACATCAATGCTGGGGGTTTTAATGCGTCCACTGACATCAATGCTGGGGGGTTTTATTGCGTCCACTAACATCAATGATGGGGGGGGGGTTTGCGTCCACTGACATCAATGATGGGGGGGATTTTATTGCGTCCACTGACATCAATGCTCGGGGTTTTTATTGCGTCCACTGACATCAATGCTCGGGGTTTTTATTGCGTCCACTGACATCAATGCTGGGGGTTTTAATGCGTCCACTGACATCAATGCTGGGAGTTTTAATGCGTTCAATGTCATCCGTGCTGCGGGTTTTAATGAGTCCACTGACACCAATGCTGGGGGTCTTTATTTCATCCACTGACACCAATGCTGGGGGGTCTTTAACCTCTTGCTGACCAGCAACTGCAGTATTACTGCGGCAGTATTACTGGGGCAGGGCGGCTTGGCTGCGCAAAATCACATAGGTCTATGTGATTTTGTGCACGATGCCGAGGCATGAGGTGTTTAGACACAGCGGAAGGTGGGCCATGGGAGGAGCGGCGGCAATTACCGCTGGCCTCCCGCAGTCGTCTGAGAAACTGATAGAAGACCCGCCTGCTTATGTAAACTAAGCAGGCGAGTCTTCTGTCAGACAGGCAGGGAGAGATCAGGAGTTTCAGCTAAGCTGAAACCCCGATCTCTCTGTGCCTATCACAGAGCCCTCCCCCCCCCCCCCCCCCCCCAGTCAATCACTTTTAGGCATACATTAACTCCTTTGATCACCCTCAGTGTCAACCCCTTCCCTGCCAGTGTCATTTTTACAGTAACAGTGCATATGTATAGCACTGATTACTGTAGTAATGTCACTGGTACCCCCAAAAGTTTCAAAAATGTCAGTCAAGGGTCCGATCTGTCCGCCGCAATATCGCAGTCCCGCAAAAAAAATCGCATATCGCCGCCATTACTCGTTAAAAAAAAAAAAAAAACACCAAAAATGACAGAAATCTTTCCCTTAGTTAGTAAACGCAATAACTTTTGCGCAAACCAATCAAAATACACTTATTGTGATTTTTTTTTTTTTTACCAAACATAGGTAGCAGAAAACAAATTGGCCAAAAATTTAAAACAATTTTGATTTTTACATTTTTTGGGGGGGGGGGGGGGATTTCATATGAAAAAAATGTAAAAAGTATTGTTTTTTTTCAAAATTTACGCTCTTTTTTTGTTTATAGCGCAAAAAGTAAAAATCGCAGAGGTGATCAAATTCCACCAAAAGAAAGCTCTGTTTGTGGGGAAAAAAAGACGTAAATTTTGTTTGGGTACGGCGTTGCACGACCGCGCAATTGTCCGTTAAAGTCGCACGGAGCCGAATCGCAAAAAGTGGCCAGCAAAATCCTCCGGTGGTAAAGTGGTTAATGCTGGTTTGACACCAAAAGGTAGTCACATCAAATATTGATTTGATTTAGATTTTTCTTCTGTTCTCTTACGTTTTAATTTTGTAAATTGATAAAAAGAAATTTGAAAATATACTGTATATTTTTTTAAAGCGTTCTTACTTAATACAGCATTTCGTCACACTTGCCTATAACTTTTGCACAGTACTGTAACTCTAACACTCTACCTTCTGTCTTAGGGTATTCATGTCTACCTTGCAAAGAAAATGATAGAAGACCAGGGTAGAGATTATATGAATAACAGTGTTGCTAAGGTGAGTCCAATCCTGTCAGACAGTCATGGTTGACATACACTATATCACCAAAGTATTGGGACGCCTGCCTTTACACGCACATCCTTTACACGCACATGAACTTTAATGTCATCCCAATCTTAGTAAGTAGGGTTCAATATGGAGTTGCCCCACCCTTTGCAGCTATAACAGTTTCAACTCTTCTGGGAAGACTGTCCACAAGGTTTAGTAGTCCGAGTGTGTCTATGGGAATGTTTGACCATTCTTCCAGAAGCGCATTTGTGAGGTCAGGCACTGATGTTGGACAAGAAGGCCTGCCTTACAGTCTCTAATTCATCCCAAAGGTGTCCCTTTGGGTTGAGACCAGGACTCTGTGTACGCCAGTCAAGTTCCTCCACCCCAAACTCTCTCATTCATGCCTTTATGGACCTTGATTGTGCACTGGTCTAAATAATTTGGTGGAGGGGGGGGGGGGGGATTATGGTGTGGGGTTGTTTTTAGGGGTAAGTTTGGTCTTTTAGTTCAAGTGAATGGAACTCAAGACGTCAGCATACCAAGACATTTTGGACAATTTCATGCTTCCAAATTTGTGGGAACAGTTTGGGGATGGCCCCTTCCTGTTCCAACATGACTGCGCATCAGTGCACAAAGCAAGGTCCATAAAGACCAGGGTGAGCGAATCCGAGGTGGAAGAACTTGACGTATTTTTTTTTTCAACTCCTTTCTTGCCCTTGTAGCCCCCTTTTGGCAGGGCTGGTCGAGAAAGGAGCCCTCCCTTAAAGGGTAACTGCACTTTCGTGGGGGGAATAAAATAGCAAATAAAGAAAAAACAATATAGCGTATACAACTGTGACACATTCATATTGTAATTGAATGTTATTAAAAATGACTTTTCCTTTTCAATCTGCAATCTTCTGAAAATGCAATGCAATATGGCTACCTGAAGCTGTTTTGTACACAGATTGTGTACTGACCACACCCCAGAAAAAAAATGTCCTGCTTGTGTGATTGGCTCACCAATTTTCCCAGAAGTATGCATAAGATACAAGTCAGATTTCTGGCATCCCCTGCAACAAAATTTCATTTTTGGTGAGATACTCCCAATAGGAACACGTCTAAAGGGATGCAGGTCCAGCGGATTTCCTCATTAGAGCCCTGCAGCTGCCACAGCTGACAGATAATTATGAAACCACTCCCATTTGACCCACTCATCACAGAGGCACAGAAGAACAAACAATGATTTCTTCAGAACAATAAACGTTAGAAATCTGCAACAATGTTTGTTAAAATCCTTGCAATGTACAGAGATTACCATGTACATTGCCATAACCCCGGTAATTAACATCAAAGTAGCTTCGTAAATACACAGTGGGCGGTCCGTAAGTGGTCAAGGATAAATAAGAGCTACAGATGAAGCTGTGTGTCACAGCGAAACGCGTCTAGCGATAGGTAGAGCGAGTACCACGTGATCTCCGGCCGGAGGATTGCATGCTGCGGGATCAGCACACCACCGAGCCGTTCTGTTTTATTCCCTGCATGTTACTGTGTGATGTTTGTGAGTATAAACCCCCCGTTGTTTATCCAATAAATGTGATGTTTAAACGAACTTCACTATGAATAGTCTTTTTCCTTGAGGACACGGGGAATGAACCTTGATCTTCCAGCAACATTCCTTCCTTGCCTTATTGGAGATGCGGAGTGCAAAGTCTAATTGTTCATGCCTGCTTATATCTACTTAGTGGTAAGTAGACATCTGAAGGGGGAAACCCCATGTAAAGCACAGATCAAGCACTCAAGCACTTTATAAATATTGGGGAAGGACACACCACTCCGGAAGGATTTATTAATGGACTTTTATTTCAAGCACAATACATTTATTTAATCCTATTTATTTAATCTTATTTAATCCTATTTATTTGATTATTAGAAATATATGTTTGTATAATTTTATGATAATTATGAGTATATGATCGTTAGATTATAACACTTTTATTCATATTGATATATTTTTAAGCAGCGCTGCATTCACATATCCACAAGGATAAATCACCAATCATAACCGTCATCTATAGCCTACTTGATCTGGTGAACAATTTTGTCCTTTGTCCTTCCCAATGCGTATAAGGTATACACATACACATGTCCTGGTTTCGTCATCACACGTCATTCCAATTCAATTTTCTGTTTTTTTGTTTTTGCCCTGTGTGTGTGTATATTAATATATTAAGTATCTCACAAAAGTGAGTACACCCCTCACATTTTTTTTAATATTTTATTATATCTTTTTATGTGACAACACTGAAGAAATAACACTTTGCTACAATGTAAAGTATTGAGTGTACAGCTTGTATAACAGTGTTTCAGTATGTCACAGTACATACTTCAGTATGTCATCTGGTATTCAAGGGGTCATCTGGTAAGTGGGCTGTGATTGCGGTGGAGGCAACATAGATGCACTAATCCCACTGGAGCTTATATCAAGTGTTGTTCATGGTCACTTTATTAAAGAGGAAGTAAACCCTCCTCTGACACTTTTACCTATAGGTAAGCCTATATTAAGGAATACCTATAGGTACTGTAAACATCTCCAAAACATGTACCGTTTAGGAGATATTTACCTTACATGCAGCCAGTGACATCACTGGCGCATGCGCTCTGAAGGAACGGCCGCTGGTGCTGTGACTGTCGGCTCCCACGCACGTGCGTGGGAGTGACGTCACCGCGGCATCCGGCCAATCAGATACTGGACATGTCGTCCGTCATACAGGTAAGCGGGCGGCACGGCGGGGCTCATTCTAAGGTAAGTATTTCATAATAGGCTAGTATGCTGTGCATACTAGCTCATTATGTGTTTCTCTTTCAGGTTGCAAAAAAAAAAAAGTTGTATGGGTTTACAACCTCTTCAAGCACAAAGAGCACTTTTTTGGATTATCCCACAGAAGTTTACACCAAGTATTGTCACCTATCAAGCATAAGAACACTTTTTAAGTCAATTGAACATTATTGACTCACTTGTGATTAGTCACGATATATGCATGAAGGACTGATATAGTTAATTTGCAGTTTTGCACACAGTGCACAGTCACTTTGGAGTTTTATATATGTATATATCTATTTATAAACAAAAGCTTGGAATAATGATTCCCATAAAGGAACTACAGTGGGACCGCAGAGATGGATGAAGGTGGGTTTAGCTGTTAATGGCACAGTGCTGTAGTCTATTACCCAGCGCCTATGAGGTTTACTGTATGGGAGCAGCATCTGTTTATATGAGAGAGCCCCTGCGAGGCCGCCTGTGTGGATAGTAACAGCTTAACCCACCTTCATCCATCTCTGCGGTCCCACTGTGGTCCCTTTATTCCAAGCTTTCCTTTATGGTTATTTGGTAAGAGGCACGTTTATTTTGTTAACACGTGGTGTCACATTGAGTGTTGGGACGACACTGTGGCTCGTGGACCTTTTTCCAGTGATTTGATATAGACTTATATGCTAATTTTCGCTGGAAAGTCGGTAAGGAGCCATCACACTGCATTGTTTGGGTCATGTTGTGCTACATGGGATGTCTGAACCTGCTGACCTTTAAGAAAGGATATATATAATATATGGAACACTTCAGTGAAGATTCACGTGTCACATTTAATTATTTTTGGAATTATTCACCTTATATTATATTTTAGTATAATGCATGTCATCACCCTTTACTTTTGAGGTGTTGCACATTTATTTTTCACCTGTATATTTTTTGTTTTTTTTTCAACATTTTTTATTGGATGTGTTGATTTCTATTCCATTTAATTACCGAGCGCACTAGTTTAATTTTTTTCTCAACCAGCTAAATACACTTGTAAAATACAAAAACATGAATGGGTTCACCTGCCACAGTATTTGTATTTCTGCCCAGCCAGTATGTGTATAGCAAGCTGGAAGACAGCCACACATGGATATTTTTTCTCAAATGATCCCATTGTAGTCATTCATCATTCTCTCTTATAGTTGGGCAATGTAGAGATATCTAAAAGAAACACAAACCAGAGCGCTATATGGAAAATGACCACAAGATGGTGCTGTAATGTATCGATATGACAGTTGTCTGTGGTAAGATCTCACAAATCAATCATATGTTCAAATAATCCAAGATTAAATTAAATGTTTATTAGAATTCTAAGACGGCATCATAAGCCTTGTAGGGTAAAATCATTTAAAATTGTAAGCTTGTGTAAGCCTGTATGATGCGGGAAGAGCATAAGAAATTGCATACCAGCCCATGGAGGTGGAGGAAACCCCACATATGAGGGTAACCTGGTAGCATGCCATCCAAGCCTTGTTTTGGTCCAGTGGGTGTGGCATCCAACTCTCCAGCAGTTCCTAATTGGTCGCTTCAAGCCCGCTGTGACATTTCCAGCGCTTTGTAGGCCACTGCTCCCCTTATCCATCCATTGGTGGGAACCCCCCCTGGAGCCCCCCTTAAGTTCCCCTGGGCATATCATTGATTGAATCATACAACAGTCCTCCTGGGTTTCCTCCACCTCCATGGGCTGGTATGCAACATCTTATGCTCTTCCCACATCATACAGGCTTACACAAGCTTACCGTTGTAAAATATTTTACCCTACAAAGCTCATGATGTCGTCTTTGAATTTGAAATTAACATTTTATTTATTTTTGAATTATTTGAACATATGATTTATTTATGAGATCTTACCACAGAGAACTGTCATAGCGATACATTATAGCACCATCTTGTGGTCATTTTTCATATAGCGCTCTGAGTTGTGTGTTTCTTTTGGATTGTCATTCCACAACTTCATGTGGAATAGTCTGAGCAGCTGGGTTAGTGACCTTTCTTCGGCTTCACACCCTCAATTACATCCTCTTAGCGCCTGGATGTTGGTAGTTTCAATATAGAGATATATAGAAAGTAACTATCGCCTGGATGTTGGTAGTTTCAATATAGAGATATATAGAAAGTAACTATCAAGTATCAAATGTTCTCATTACTTCTCCTAAATGTTTTTTAACAGTTGGGGTTCATACACCTCTGCCAGACAGCACAGCAGACTGTATAGCAGGCTTTTATTATGCATTGGTAAGGCTTTAACCACTTTTGGATCGGAAAGGATTTCCCCCTTAATGGCCAGGCCATTTTCTGTAATTCACCACTGCGTTATTTTACCGGACAATTGCGCAGTTGTGTACCTTAATAAAATCAATGTCCTATTTTTCCCACAAATAGAGATTTCTTTTGGTGGTATTTGATCACCTGTGCGATTTTTTTTTTTTTTGCGCTATAAACAAAAAAAGAGCGATAATTCTGGGAAAAAAAAAACAATTTTCTCTTACGTCCTCCGACAGTCGCTACCTCTTCATATTCGTCACTATTGGGGTTATTGACCTTTGCTCCGTAGGAGTAGCTAGGCAACAGAATATGTTAATATCAAAGCTTTTAGCATATCCCACCCCTAGGGGGTGGTCCCCTCAGTCAATACCCTCCTGCTTCCTGCATTCCTACCTCAGTTTCAATTTGCCTAGCTTAGGAGTTAGCTGGGTTCCTGTGCTGGGGCTTTTCAGTCTCAGCCTTCTATCCTTTTTTTTGATTTTATTTCAAGTATTTCTCTCTTTCTTTTACTTAGCTGTTATTTTTCAGCATTAGTTAGTTCTTCGGATGAAGATGATCGTGCGGTGCTGGGTCTCAAACTGGCTTTCCAGGATCCTCAGGGTTCTCAGGGCCAGTGGCTTCCCAGCCTGCCATCGAGCATTCAGCTCAGGTTTCCCTGGCATATTGAACGACCCATCCCTGTTTGCTGCAGGGATGCTGCGGTGAGGTGGCTACCTCACCGGACGCCATTTGCGGTTTCGCACCGCAGTTCCACTGCGTCCTGGCTGCTACTCTCCCTGTCCTTAGTGCAGCGGTTTGATCGCTTGTGCGGGCTCCCCACGTCATCCGGATGGTAAGTGTATTCTGTGTGGGGACCTGTCTATTTTGGGTGTCAGTCTGGGACTGTGGGACCCTGCATGTCTGTGTAATATGTTGAGCTCCCTGTCAGGTATAGCTGCCTTTCTGTGGGCTGCAAGGGGGGGGGGGGCTCTCCTGCTCTGCTCTGTGTGACAGGCTGTGTTATCTGTGAGACATGCGGTATGCTGTGTGGGACATGCTTGTGAGACATGTTTTGGGCATACTGTGCGGCGACCGCTGCTGCGGTCCGCCATTTTTTTGCAGCAAGCTTAGGTGGCCGGTCCTGTGTGGTAAGCGCGGCGATCGCTCAGGCCACATGTCAGCGCTGTTCTCTATCTACCTGTGAAGTCCCCTGCCGGCGGCCATGTTTGTGTAGCCTTACATAGGCTTTATAGGGGCGGTCAGTCTTGCATCACTTCCTTTTGCTCTGGGACAGCGATCGGTGCAGCAGCCTGTGTGATCTCTCCAGGTTTTACCTTTCCATATTCCTGTATTCCTTGCCTAGTATTCTTCTCCCTGTGGGGGTCAGTGTGTTCGGTGGGTGCGGTGGGCTACGCTCGCCGCGATCTTAAAGGGGCAGTACTCCTTTTTTTCCTAAAACACTGGGGCATGGGTTCTCAGGAAAGCAAGTTTCCTCCCACCCTGGTGGGGGGCCAAGGGGCTGCTGCTTCCCCCGAGGGGGCTGATTTGGCTGCTATTGTGGCAAACCTAGCTGCTCAGGTGCAGATGCTTGTGGCTGATCGATCCACAAAACGGCCCAGAGTGTCAATTTCCTCTGATTCAGAGGGCGATGGGGCTGCTATGGCTGGTGGACCCTTCTCAGGGTCCCGTTCATCTCTAGACCTTGTGGGGTCTGAGGGGGAGGCTGAGGTAGAAAGGGTTGATAATTCCCCCCCTGGCTCGTCTGAAGAGCTTGCACTCATGGATGAGTTGGTTGCTTCTATCAAGCACACGCTGCATTTGGAGGAGGAACCATGTCCTCCTGCTTTGCTGTCCTCTTATGGGACGCAGAGGAAACGCAAAACATCGCAGGTTTTTTCCTTGCTCTGCGGAATTTCAGCGCGCTGTTGATGAGCAATGGCGCAATTTAAAGAAGCCTTTTGCTGTGCCGAGTAGGTTCAAGCTGCGTTACCCCTTTACGCCCGCTACTGATGAGCGTTGGTGTGTACCACCTCAGGTGGATCACGCAGTGGCTATTTTGAATAAGTCTACTGCTATTCCGGCGGAGGATACCCCGGTGTTCCGGGACCCCACGGACAGGAGATTAGAATCTCTTGCCCGTCATACTTGTACGGTTACTGGTTCCATGCTGAAACCTATTTTTGCTTCCCTTATGGCAGCCCAGGCTGTCGCGGATTGGATGCAGGTGCTCAGGCGCATCCTGGTGGCTGACTCTGCCCCGCCGACAACTTTGGCTATGGTGGATCAAATTCATCAGGGTGTCATGTATTTGTGTGATGCGGACTTGGATTTAGTCCCTTTGGCTGCGTGCGTCCAAAGTGTGGTGGTGTTGACACGCCGTCTGATATGGCTAAAGTGTTGGTCTGTTGACCAAGCTTCTCGCAAGACTTTAGCTAATTTGCCCTATGCGGGATCTCGCCTTTTTGGCGATTCTTTGGATACTCTGATAAAGGGAATTACCGGGGGTAAGAGCACGCTCTTACCCCAGACTCGCAAGTCTAAAGTTGTTTGTGGTAAGAAGACTACCTCATTTAGACCCTCTCAGGGATCCTTTCGTGCCTTTCGGTTGTACTATAAGGGCAAGCCCTTCAAAGGCCAAGGCTCCCAGAAGAAGCCGTGGGCAGGTAAGCAGAAGTCGGGCCAGTCCGGGTCCACTGCCCATAACAATGCGGCCTGAAGGGGCGCCCTCACCCAGTTCTGGGGTGGGGGGGACGTTTGCTCGGTTTTCTTCAACCCTGGCTGGCCCGTGTTCGGGACAGGTGGGTTCAGGAAATCGTTCGATCTGGATACAAGATCGAGTTTCTCTCTCGGCCGGCGAGCAGATTTTTTCCCTCGAATCTTCAGCTATCTCCGGAGCGCTTGCAGGATCTGTACCTGGCGGTGCGGGACTTGCGGGCCCAGGGCGTGGTGGTTCCGGTGCCTCTTCGGGACAGGTTCCGGGGTTTTTATTCAAATCTGTTCACTGTGCCCAGAAAGGAGGGCAAGGTACGTCCAATTCTGGACTTGAAAGCTCTGAACAGCTTTGTGCGGGTTCGCAAGTTCCGCATTGAAATCCCTGCGCTCGGTGGTGGCTGCCCTGGTTCCGGGGGAATTCATGGCGTCCATCGATCTGAAGGATGTGTATCTTCATATCCCCATTTTCGAGGGTCACCAGAGGTACCTTCGATTCGCCATTGCGGAGGATCACTACCAGTTCGTGGCGTTACCCTTTGGTCTCGCTTCGGCTCCGCGGGTGTTCACCAAGGTGCTTGCGCCGGTTCTGGCTTTGTTGAGAGCTCAGGGCATCTCTGTCCTGGGGTATCTGGACGACATTCTGGTTCGGTCTGCGACCAGTCAGGGTCTGGTGAACGACCTGTCCGTCACGATGCAGACTCTACAGGAGTTTGGTTGGACGATAAATTTTCCGAAGTCGATGCTGTGTCCGTCGGTTCGTCTTCCCTACCTGGGAATGATCCTGGACTCTGTTCAGGCGAAGGTCTTCCTGCCGGAAGACAAGCTCAGGACGCTTCAGGAAAAAGTCAGGTCCTTCAGGGACCGTCAGTGCTCGTCCCTCCGGACGTGCATGAGGTGTCTGGGGTTGATGGTCTCGGCTTTCGAGGCGATTCCCTTCGCCCAGTTTCACACGCGGGGTCTCCAAGCGGAGATTCTGTCCAGGTGGGACGGGCGACCGCAATCTCTGGATCTCCAGGTTTCATTGAGCCATCGCACCAGAAGGGATCTTCTGTGGTGGCTGCAGTCCCCGGCGGTGTCGGGGGGCAAGTCTTTTCGCCCTTTCTCGTGGACGGTGATCACCACGGATGCCAGCCTGTCGGGCTGGGGTGGTGTTCTGGGCGTTCTGTCCGCCCAGGGAACTTGGTCGGAGGAGGAATCCTCCCTTCCGATCAACATTCTGGAATTGCGAGCGATAAATCTCTGCCTTCGGCATTGGACGGACAGACTGCAGGTCCGTCCGGTTCGGGTGCAGACAGACAATGCCACTGCGGTGGCCTACATCAACCACCAAGGGGGCACCAGGAGTGCCCGCGCGGCTCGGGAAGTGGCCGACATTCTGTCTTGGGCCGAGACACACGTCCCGGCGATAACGGCAGTTCACATTCCGGGGGTGGAGAACTGGCAGGCGGATTATCTGAGTCGCCAGACCCTGGACCAGGGGGAATGGTCCCTTCACCCGGATGTCTTCCAGATGTTGTGCGCGAAGTGGGGTTCACCAGATGTGGACCTGTTCGCGTCTCGTCTAAACTACAAGTTGGAAAGGTTCGTGGCAAGGACGCGCGATCCTCGAGCAGATGCGTCAGATGCGTTAGTGGCTCCCTGGCATCAGTATCGTCTGAGGTATGCCTTTCCGCCGATTCAGCTGCTGTCCAGGTTCCTTCGCAGGTTAGCCTCGGAACCGCACACGGTGATTCTGGTGGCGCCAGACTGGCCTCGCCGGTCTTGGTACGCAGATCTCGTGAATCTGGCAAACGACGCTCCGTGGCGTCTGCCTCTTCGAGAAGATCTCCTGTCTCAAGGGCCGATATTCCATCCTGCTTTACAGTCGCTGGCTTTGACGGCCTGGCTGTTGAAAGCGAGGTCCTGAAGGATAGGGGTCTCTCCCCTGAGGTCATTCACACTTTGATCAAGGCTAGAAAGACCTCTTTCGGGGAAGGTTTACTACCGTACTTGGAAGGCCTATTTTTCCTGGTGTGAGTCCAGGGGGTATTCCCCTCGCTCGTATTCGGTATCAAGAGTGTTGGCTTTCCTTCAAACGGGCGTGGACCAGCATTTGGCGTTGGCCACGAATAAGGGTCAGATTTCTGCGCTGGCCGTTCTCTTTCAACGCCCTGTGGCGTCTAATTCCTTGGTTAGCACTTTTGTTCAAGGGGTGCGACATCTGGTCCCTCCTAGGAGGGAGCCTTTGCCTCCATGGGACTTGAACCTTGTTCTGTCCGTGTTGCAACATGCTCCTTTTGAAAGGATCAGGGAGATCTCGTTGTCTATGTTGTCCAAGAAGGTCGCTTTTTTGGTGGCGATCACTTTGGCTCGCAGAGTGTCGGAGCTGGCAGCTTTGTCTTGCAGATCTCCCTATTTGGTGGTTCATTTGGATAAGGTGGTCTTGCGACCTAACCCGTCTTTTCTTCCGAAAAGGATTTCGGAATTTCACCTTAATGAGGACATTGTCTTGCCTTCGCTTTGCGCGAAGCCTAAACATCCAAAGGAGGTGGCTTTGCACTCCTTGGATGTTGTTCGGGCGATCAGGGTTTATCTGTCGTCGACTGAGTCTTTTCGCAAAACGGATTTTCTATTTGTCCTTCCAGAGGGACCTCGGAAGGGCATGGCGGCGTCGGCTTCTACCATCGCCAAATGGATCAGACAGACCATTGAACAGGCCTATGCTTTGAAGGGGAAAGTTCCCCCCATGCCTGTGAAGGCGGACTCTACCAGATCTCTGAGTAGGTCTTGGGCCTGTCATCATCGAGCTTCTGTGGCCCAGGTGTGTAAGGCGGCGACTTGGTCGTCCGTTCACACCTTCTCAAAATTCTACAAAGTGGATGTTCAGGCATCGGCAGATGCTTCCTTTGGCCGCAAGGTTCTTAGTGCGGCAGTGCCTTAGGGTCCCTTATTTTTGGGTCCTTGGCTGTTGGGATGTTTTTATCCCTAGGTTACTTGTTCTTCCTGGGTTGTTGCTCCTGTTGAGCAAGTTTTTTTCCTGTTGCCCAGTTGGTTTCCTTCCTTTGGTAAGGTTCCTTTTTTTCTGATGTGGGTACTGCGTTGCCTTAGGCGCGGCTGCGTTTTTTTCCCACCCCTCAGGTCTACACTGCTTTGGGACGTCCCCAATAGTGACGAATATGAAGAGGCGGCGACTGTCGGAGGACGTAAGAGAAAACTGAATTTTTGTAAAATCTTACCTGTAAAATTCCTTTCTCTGAGTCCTCCGACAGTCGCCGCCCCCGCCCCTCTTTTGGGGTTTGTTTATGTACTCTACTGCTATGCTACTGAAACTGAGGTAGGAATGCAGGAAGCAGGAGGGTATTGACTGAGGGGACCACCCCCTAGGGGGGGGATATGCTAAGAGCTTTGATATTAACATATTCTGTTGCCTAGCTACTCCTACGGAGCAAAGGTCAATAACCCCAATAGTTACGAATATGAAGAGGCGGCGACTGTCGGAGGACTCAGAGAAAGGAATTTTACAGGTAAGATTTTACAAAAATTCAGTTTTTCATTTTCTGTTATATAACATTCCCCCCCCCCCCCCCAAATGTAAAAATCAATTTTTTTCATCATTTTAGGCCAATTTGTATTCTGTTACATATTTTTGGTAAAAAAAATCCCAATAAGTGCATTTTGATTAGTTTGCGCAAAAGTTATCGAGTCTACAAACTAGGGGAAAGATTTATGTCATTCTTTTTTTTTTTTACTAGTAATGGCGGCGATTTTTAGCGGGACTGCCACATTGCGGCGGACAGATCGGACCCCTAACTGACATTTTTGACACTTTTGGGGGGACCAGTGACATTACTACAGTAATCAGTGCTAAAAATATGCACTGTTACTGTACTAATGACACTAGCAGGGAAGGGGCTAACCCAGGGGCGATCAAAGGGTTAAGTGTGAGCCTAGGTGAGTGTTTTCTAACTGTATGGGGGAGGGACTTGTGAAATGAACTCAGAGACCTGTGATCCTATATAGGAGGATCACAGGCGCTCTGTGATCATTTCAGAGAGAAGAACGGTCTGCTGTGTTTACAACAGCTGACCAGTGTTCTCTCTCAGCGGGGAGCGATCACGGGTGCACAGCAGCAATCGCAGCCGCCGGCCTCGTTGATTGGCATCCCTGGTGCGTAGTGGGGGCCGATGCAAGGAGGCGGGGACACGCGCTCTTCCCCCAGGAGTTCTCCCACAAACTGCTGTACAGGTACGGCGATTCGCGCAGCTGAGCCTGCCTGCCGCAGTATATATGCAGCGGGCGGTCGGCAAGTGGTTAAGCAAGCTGTTGGCAGGGAAAACCTAAATCCTAATGAAAGTGTCATTTAAACAAGCTGCATGACCCAGAACCCTAGGCACTTTTTAGGGGCATTTATTGGGTTTTAGGGCTTCAAAATGGTGTCTTTTGATTCCATATATATATCTACATTACGGTCACCTTGGCATAGCAGAGTCAATTTACCCTAAACTACATTACGGTCACCTTGGCATGAAAGAGTTTGGTCACCCTGGCATAGTAGAGTCAGTTCACTCTAAACTACATTACGGTCACCCTGAGTTCGGTCACCCTGGCATAGCAGAGTCAGTTCACCCTAAACTACATTATGGTCACCCTGAGTTCGGTCACCCTGGTATGGCAGCAGGCTAAGTCAGCTAAACTTCATTACGGTCACCTTGGTATGGCAAGCTAAGTCAGCTAAACTTCATTAGGGTCACCTTGGTATGGCAGGGTCTGGTCACTACGGTCACCCTAACACTTTTACTGTCCCTACAGAAACGAAATTATTAAATCTAACTATAATGTTATACAGAACACTAACTACACTGCATATCCCTTTCCTCACACTAAAAGAACAGCAGGAGTAACACTAATGCTTGCACTCTATTCCACAGCCCCTGTATTACTGTGCTAGAGATTTGGCGGGGCTAGGTTATATACTGGGGGGCGTATTCACTAATGATTGGCCTCTGGACCCCCTAGTCACTCCAATCAGCTTTTCCTAATGTTTCTGGGCCAATCACAGGCTTTTTAAGCGCATTTCCTGACCCAGGCATTTTGGGCCATTCTGGTCGCCGAATTCCGAACTTTTCCGGCAAAAAGTTTGAAATTCGGCCGAATTTCGAACAGCCAATGTTCGGGTTGAACTGATGGTCGACTCAAACCGTTCGATCATCCCTACTGGCAACAGTGGACCATACCTGCACAAAGTGTGTGGGCACCACCACTTGTAGTCTCTACCAGGGGAGCATGTGACACTGATATTGCAGTATACAGGGATGTTATCACCCTATAACAGGTCCAAATAAGCGCCTTCATGGCAGGATGAATGGGAGTTATGTTAATGAAAGTTGCAGAATAAAATAAATGAAAACAAAATAAAAGCAATTTTTAAAACTACTGGAACGTGAAGGCTCTGAGGAAGAGGCTAAGCCTCGAAACGCGTAAGCCTTTCCAGCTTCAGGGGTTTGGCCTTTGATCTTGATGCGGATGACAACGTATCTATTTGATGTGCTTTTACCAAGAACTCGTTTGTGAGTATTTTTATACCTTTTATTTGAACAAATCTTTGTAGAGGATAATGCACTAGGCCAGTGCGCCCTTGTGTTTGTTTTTCGTTTTTAAAGCTTTGGTATTGTAAGAGGGCCACTTTGAGAGAAATAGGACACATTTTTGGGATTTATATGAATTTTGTGTCTTAGTACTTAGTGTTTAAATGAGAGTGCCCTTCCTTACTTAACTATTTATATGGCTGGATACCTGTCACAGGGTTCTTGCAAGCGTCACTCATCTCCATGTGCCTCTAGAGAGAGGAGGCGCCGCGTCATCACTCACAGCGTAATACAGCGGTCCGCACTGCAGGCGACTGCTGTCATCTGTAATCCCGCAAGGGTGACCGAAAGCGTGTATTGTCTTCATGCATGTAAGTGCAATTTTACTCTTCAATAAATGGTATCTATGATAATGCACTATTGGCGGTCCCTCTTCTTTCCCCATTTTTATTGAGGACAAGAGCAGCGATTACCCATCAGGGATCCATCCATTGTCACATTCTAGTAAGGAGATGAGTGTTCGTTTGATTACAGCCCTACACATATTTAAATCTGGTAAGAGGCTTACCTCCTCCCACCTCACCCGGGAGGCATTAGTGGATATCCCTTTTGCTTGCTTTTGGTGTGTGTTCTCTGGAGTGGATCTTCTCATTTACATGCCCTTATTATTCATCTTTCTGGTAAGAAGCTATGCTGGTGGTGGGATACTGAACACTATTCACTTGGCTTCCACATCTTAACTCAGCGGTCTCATCACGGACATTGTCAATTGGATTTCATTTTGTATATTATTTGGGACTGTTTCTGTCACGATTTCATTTGTGTTGTCACCCAAATTTTTTGATATTCACTGGTGAATTCACGGCAATATTTGTGTATCAATGTTATTTGTACCAGCAGTTTTTTATTTTATTCACTGTTATGTATGACCCTTAAGCACATTTGGTCGGTTTTATTCCAGACCCTTCTTTCATGTTTGATATCATTCATGTGATTTCATTTGAACTTTTACACAATTTGATTGATTAGCGCACCTAAACTAACAGATCTGGCTCTCCTGAGAAGCAGAACAGAGCCACAAATGTGTTTTCCTAGCACCTATTTAGGAAGGTGCTACATCATTATAACACTTAATTATTCTTTGTTTTTTAACAGCACATCATTGCTGGATCTTTCACAATAGCGGCATCTAAGAACTCCAGTGGTGGCAAGGTGACTTACTGACCTCTGAGAATAGCAGAAAATATTCCATTATAACAAATATATAATGGTCAGGGGAGTGAACCTGGTTATCACTATCAAGAAGCTTAAAAAAGGCCTTCATTTGAGGGTGGTTTATCAATACGTATGCTTCCAATACCTGACGCGGTTTGACCCGCACCTCAATGGGGCAGCCCCTTCATGGCGACTTTGTGGGCACATTTATTGGCCAGTCATCTTGGTCGGGGGCCACAGGCCCCGCTGCCACATTTACAGTTAAGCGGCGGGGTCGGGGTTGGGCTGTCCCCACCTGGTCATGACCTTTTCATTAAAGCAACTTGGAGCTTTATTTTCTTCAGCATACTGGATAATAGTTTAACTGTGAAGCTGTTTGAATATTTGTGGTTCACGACAAATGTTGCACCATTTATTTTTTTTTTTTCCCTATGAATGTTCATTTTTTTTTGTTTTTATTTCTGGATGTAATTAATAAATAAATAAAGATTGAAAATAAAAAAGGCCTTCATTTTGCATGGCATTTTGTAGAAGCTACATTTATTTTTTACATCCCAGTGTGTAAAGGCTAATTAAACTCCTCTACCCCCTAGACATGACAAGCATTTTAAGCTTGCAATGGAAGGGGAGGGGCCGCTTACAGTTAATTTTATTTATAAAGCCGTCACAGTCTATATGGCAATCCTGCCCCATACCAGCATGCTGTAGAGAAGGACCCTTGCTGTCTGTGTGAAAGCAGTGGACTTTCTGCAGAGGTCCCACACACTCCCTGCTGAGCCAGAGTTGGAGCTCTCCAATCCATAGGGAGAGCTCTAGTTAAGTAGTGGGTAAGCTAGACCTTTTCAGAGAGAGCACCGCTTCCACACAGAGAGCAAGGCTCCTTCTTCTTCCCAGCATGCTGGCAGAGGACCAGCCTTTCTACTCAGGCTGTGGCTGCTTTGTAAAGAAAACAAAGGGTAAGCCCTTCCACATCTTTTGTTTTAATGCACCTCAAACATATTTAGCTGGTTAAGGCCCCTTTCAGATGGAGCGGATCTGTCCAAGCGGAATCCACCTGCCCAGCGGGAGATCTCTCCACTGATCCCTTCTGAGCGGGCGGATGACAGGTCCATGTCCACTCCACTATGCAGAGTGTACACAGACACATGGGCTCTAAGAAAGGGAGCATGTCTCCCGAAACGCGTCAGCTTTCCAACTGCAGTGATCTCATTTCCCCAATGCTGGAGTTGTGACTGATATGCTTTTTATCTTCTCATGTTTATAGGTATGTTTTTGGCATTTCCAATAAATCTTTTATGGTGTTAAAGGTAATACACTAGGCGTTTGCACCATCCTTTTTTTGTTTTTGGCGTAAACGGACAAAGCTCGCTCTCCTCTATGGGGCTGTCAGATGGAAATGGACTGCATGTCCATTTCCATCTGATTGTCATCCAATCTGCTGGACGGATGGCTAATGTATCGCCATATGTCTATTTTTAGGGAGCTTTATCGGATCAGATGCCTGGCGGGTGTCACCAGACACATGTCCACTGACATCCGCTGCCCCATAGAGAACAATGGGTGGTCTGATTGGGTCTGCCTGAAAAACTGACAGGCAGACTTGATGGTGTGAAAGGGGCCTTAACCACTTAAGCCCCGGAAGATTTTACCCCCTTCCTGACCAGGGCCTATTTTGCGATTCGGCACTGCGTGACTTTAACGGACAATTGCGCGGTCGTACGACGCTGTACCGAAATGAAATTTACATCCTTCTTTTCCCCACAAACAGAGCTTTCTTTCTGTGGTTTTTGATCACCTGTGCGATTTTTTTTTTTTTTTTTTTTTTGATCATGCGCTATAAACAAAAAAAGAGCGACAATTTTGCAAAAATAACAATATTTTTCACATTTTTTTATATGAAATTTCCCCTCCCCCCCAAAAAAAATGTAAAAATCAAAATTTTTTAACATTTTTGGCCAATTTGTTTTCTGCTACATATGTTTGGTAAAAAAAATTCGCAAAAAGCGTATTTTGATTGGTTTGCGCAAAAGTTATTGCGTTTACTAACTAAGGGAAAGATTTTTGTCGTTTTTTTTTTTTTTTGCACGACTGCGACATTGCGGAGGACAGATCGGACCCTTGACTGACATGTTTGACACTTTTGGGGGTACCCGTGACATTACTACAGTAATCAGTGCTATACATATGTACTGTTACTGTAAAAATGACACTGGCAGGGAAGGGGTTAACTCTATTGGAGAAGGGGGGGTTAAGTGTGTCCCTAGGGGCGTGATTCTAACTGTGATTGGATGTGGCTTTTCATGTAACAGCAGAGATCTACGGTCCTACATAGCAGGACTGTATGATCTCTGCTGTTACACAGGGGAGAATGACAGGCGGCTTTGTTTACATTAGCCACCTGCCTTTCTCCCGGTGTAACCGACGATCGTGAGTGACCGGCGGACATCGGGTCCGCCGCTCACACGCGCGGGGGGGGGTCCGTGAGCGAGCGGGAACGCGCCTCCGGCGGCGCACGCTTGCTCCCTAGAGCCTCACAGGCTAGTGACATACCCCTACGTCACTTTGCCTGTGAGGGGCTGAATGCCGACGTAAATAGTCGTTAGGCAGTCGGCAAGTGGTTAAACTGAATGTTCAGTTCTGGCTTTACCCCTTATACTTCTGCAGTCATAAAGATTATAAAAATTCAAACTCCGGGCTGTTATACTTTTGTGTGACGATGTACCCAAATAACATTGATGTGCTTTTTTTCCCCCACAAATAGTTTTCTTTTGGTGGTATTTGATCACCTCTGTAATTTAAATTTTTTGCGCTATAAACAAAAAAAGAGCGACAATTCTGAAAAAAAAAAAAAAAAAACTATATTTTTTACATTCTGCTATAAAACATTCCCAATACAAAAAAAATGTAAAAATCCCCTTTTTCTTTTATCATTTTATGCCCATATGTCATCTGCTTCATATTTTTGGTAAAAAAAAAAAAAAAAATCCCAATACGAGTATATTGATTGGCTTGCACAAAAGTTATTGTGTCTACAAACCAGGGCAAAGATTTGTCATTTTTATTTTTTTTATTTTTTTTGCTAGTAATGGCTGCGTTCAGCGATTTGTAGCAGAACTGCGACATTGCGGCAGACAGATCGGACCCCTAACTGACATTTTTTACACTTTTGGGGGGACCTGTGACATTACTACAGTAATCAGTGCTAAAAATTTGTACTGTTACTGTACTAATGACACTGGCAGGGAAGGGGTTAACACCAGGGGCGATCAGAGGGTTAAATGTGTCCCTAGGGGGTGCTTTCTAACTGTGTGTGGGATGGGCTTGCTGAATAACCACAGAGACCTGTGTTCCTAAATAAGAGGAACACAGGATCCCTGTGTTCATTATTGACAGAACAGCGGTCTGCTGTGTTTACAACGGCAGACCGCCGCTCTGTCTCCATGGGGAACGATCGCGGGTGCCTAGTGGACATCGCAGCCACCGGACCCACTGCTTGGCTCCCTCTGTAGTCAACTGGCGTGTGCGCGCCCCCACTAGCGGTCCCGCAAAACGACGTACAGCTATGTCATTTCGCGGGACAGGGCCAACCTGCCGCAAGTGATTAAATAGCCTCTCCCATAATCGCCCTTAGCAGCTTGTGAGAGACTCAGGAGTCCAGTTATGGCTGAACACAGGACTACAAATCCCACAGTCCTCTGCTTCTTGGCTCAGAAATGTGATGCAAACAATCTAAGTGCAGAACTAGAGGGAAACAGGAGCAGACTGCAGCAATGAGGTCATGTCCACTGTATTCATACTATGATAGCCGGCACCTGACTACATTTATATGGCCATGTCCATATTTGGTCACTGACATCACAGGGTGACCACACCCCTTTGTTTACTTTATCAGTGGGGATTACCAGAGACGTCACGCGACACGCAGAAAGCGTCTGGAGCAGTCAGGTGTGAGTTTATGCGGGTTGGCAGCTGTCATACATTGTGATTGACGTGGACCTACATTCTTAGACGACATGATTGATAATAGTTATACATTGAGGGACAATTAAAAAAAAAAAAAACATTAAAAGGTGTGTGTTCCTTAAGCCGGCCATAGACGAATCAAAATAATTTCTATTATTATTATTTTTTTATTTATGTTGGTTGAACTGGATGGACAAGTGTCTTTTTCAACCAGATTTTCTATGTAACTATGAAATTCAGCCAGTTCAGCAGGCACCAGTCGAATTTCGATTCATCCATGGGCAAGCTGGTTATACTGAGGTTGATCTATCTATCGATCGACTTCAGCACAACCAGCCTGTCAGTTTTATTTTAGTGCGATCACTGCTAATGGCTATAGCCCGTTGTTGAATGATCATAGAGTGCCTGTGATCCTTCTATATAGGATCACAGGTCTCTATGGTCATTTCACAAGCCACGCCCCCCCGCGCAGTTGTTCCCCGCTGAGAGAGAGAAGAACGGTCAGCTGTTGTATGTAAACACAGCCAACCGTTCTTCTCCCTGGAATGATCACAGAACCTTTTAGATAGGATCACAGGTCTCTATGGTCATTCCACAAGCCACGCCCCTAGGTACACATTTAACCCCTTGATCACCCACACTGTTAACCTCTTCCCTGCCAGTGTCATTATTATAGTAACAGTGCATATTTTTAGCACAGATTACTGTAGTAATGTCACTGGTCCCCCTAAAAATGTAAAAAATGTCAGTTAGGGGTCTGATCTGTCCGACGCAATGTCGCAGTCCCGCAAAAAAAATTGCATCGCCGCCATTACTAGTTAAAAAAAAAAACAATAAAAATGACATAAATCTTTCCTGTAGTTGGTAAACGCAATAACTTTTGAGCAAACCAATCAAAATACGCTTATTGCAATTTTTTTACCAAAAATATGTAGCAATAAACAAATTGGCCTAAAATGTTAGAAAATTTAGATTTTTACTTTTTCTTTTTTTTTTTTTTTTTGAGAATTTCATATAAAAAAAATGTGAAAAATATTGTTATTTTTTCAAAATTGTCGGCCTTTTTTTGTTTATAGCGCAAAAAATAAAAATCGCACAGGTGATCAAATGCCACCAAAAGAAAGCTCTGTTTGTGGGAAAAAAGGACATCCATTTCATTTGGGTACAGCGTTGCACGACCGCGCAATTGTCCGTTAAATTCACGCAGTGACAAATCGCAAAATAGGGCCTGGTCATTGAGCAGCCAAATCCTACGGGGCTTAAGTGGTTAAGTGATGTTAAACACACACTATTTAATTGACATTTTCCCATCTCTTTCTGTATGTGGATGATGGCACTGTAATTATTTTAATAAAAAAAACATCTAAGTACCCTTTTCCTAATACAGCAGTCACATGACCCAACTCTCTCCTAGCCTGTCTAGACCCGGGCAGAGCCGCGGAAAGCGGCAGGAGGGGGGCGTCTCCTCCCACTCACTGGGGTAACAACCGAGCAGCTCCTGAGCCGCATCAGTTGTTACCACCTGAAAGCCGACTCTAAATAATGGTACCAGGATGATGCCTCTAGCTGTAGGCATCACCCACTTATTGCAGCCGACATAGAGCTACATCGATTTGCAGTAAGTGGTTAAAGATTGTCATACAAATCTTTATTATTTTTTGGCAATATAATGGTGTTGTCGGATTTCCACCAGTCACAATCTGTGTCACGCCCCTCCAGCCTGTGTCTTAGAATAAAAAGCAAGGTGATGCCTCCATCAATCTACATATAGTATCCTGCCCCCATTGTGTTTAGCTGGTTAGTGGGCATGAAGGTAAAGGGAGGGAGTGGGCTGTCATTTACCACTGTGTATAATACGCCCATATGTGTGACTCTATAGTCACATTGGCTGCTCTGATGTCATAGGGAGGAAATTCTCAGCATAGAAGATCACTGAAAACTGAGCATGTGCAGAGTTGCCACCGCAGGTGCAAAATCTGAAATTGGTAATGTTCCGCACTACAGTGTGAACAAAATGGCTGCAGCAAACCTCACATATCCCACCTAGTGGGGTATGGAAATGAAAATAAAGAAGAGGTATAGGTGGCTCTACCTGTATAATTTGTGCAATCCCTATGAAAATAAAACAGAAACAAGTGAAAAAAGTTATATAAGGGATAAACTAAATGTAAAAATGTGTATGTGTGGTCCTATTGCACAAACCCCACATGAAAACACTGATAAAGTGCAAACATGAAAAATGCTTATATACTAGAATAGTGATCCACACTTATAAATTACTAGACACACTCTGTAATAATAAATACAGTGCTACAGGAAAGTGCTCTCCACGCAGAAATGTGCAAAAAAAAGTGCAATGTTCAAATGAGTCCATAAAACAATCCAATAGGTAAAAAAACTCATAAAAAATGATAAAATTATATGGTGCGAAAAATATATTCTCCATGGTGCGAAAAATATATTCTCCATGGTGCGAAAAATATATTCTCCAAGGTGCAGCATCAGTCTCTTGGTGATAAAAACAGGAGGTGAATCCCCTCGTTCTCCCCCCTCAGCTCCACACTCACCAGAGGACTGAACCCCTGCAGGGGTCAGATGCACTAACACACCTACAGTGGTACAAGGAATACAAGCAGTCTGCAAAGTACACTATGTCCTGAACGCTGTGCGTTCCATGGATCAGAAACTCAGAAACGTAAGTGACCAAGTGTACTTTTCAGACCGCTTATATTCCTTGAACTGCTGTAAATGTGTTTTCTGGTTTTAAAATAAATGCATTTTTTTTACGGACTCACATGATGAGTTGCCTCTCTTGTCCATATACCCTGTGAGGGGAATTCCCATTGAACAGACCCGGTGAGACGGAGGAGGAGATACAGGATCGTGTATTATACCATTTGTTGGGCAGGGGTTCAGTCCTCTGGTGAGTGTGGAGCTGAGGGGGGAGCACGAGGGGATTCACCTCCTGTTTTTATCACCAAGAGACTGATGCTGCACCTTGGAGAACATATTTTTTGCACCATAGCACGTTACCAATTTTTTTGAATTTTTTTACTTATTAGATTGTTTTATGGACTCATTTGAACATTGCACTTTTTTGGCACATTTCTGCATGGAGAGCACTCTTCTGTAGCACTGTATTTATTATTACAGAGTGTGTCTAGTAATTTATAAGTGTGGATCACTATTATAGTATTTAAGCTTTTTTTATGTTTGTACCTTATCATTGTTTTCATATGGGGTTTGTGCAATAGGACCACACATACACATTTTTACATTTAGTTTATCCCTTGTATAACTTTATTTCACTAGTGTCTGATTTTTTTTTTAAGGATTGCACATATTATACAGAAAACACCACCTATACCTCCTCTTTATATACAGGTGCAAAATGCTCAGGGGCGTAACTACAGGGGTTGGAATTGCAACCGGGCCCCATGCTCCAGGGGGCCTATGCGGCACCCCTGTAACCTGGATAGGAGGGGTGGCGGGGGCAGCATGTAGAGAAATCACTGTCCTCCTTTTACCTCCTGTAGCTGCAAGAGGAAAATGGAGGAGATTGGTTCCTCTGTATGCTGCCCCTGCCACTCCTCCTATCCAGTTCACTTGTGTTCTTCTGTCTCTGGGCCCCTGTGTGCTCCCCTGCCCCCCCCCCCCCCCACACACTGTGCTCCCTCTCCTGCTGGCTGCTGCAGGGGATGTGACACAATAGAGAACCAGGAAGGGGTCGGTAAATATGTAATTTACCAGCTCCTTCTTTTTCTAAATGGACAGAGTCATAGTCAGTGACACTGTAAAAAAAAAATTAAATAAAATGATAACAAATAATACAATTAAAATACCAAAAAATAAAAACTACTGACAGCATTGGGTGAACTTCCAGGATCGCAAAGGTCACACTTGCGGCCCGGCCCTGGCATTTCACCACCGTGGGGAGGCCCCTAGATGGCAGTAAGGGGGCCCACTCTTGTGAAAGGGCCCCACAACAAGAGTAAAGGGCCCCAGGATCAGTGGGAAGAGCCCCAGGCTTGATGGTCAGGGGCCGGGGGGGGGGGGGCCTTCATGGTTTTTTGCACTGGGGCCCTGATGGTTCTAGTTACGCCTCTGGCAAAATCCCTAGCTGAACTGGGGACTTGGACAGAAGGGGGAGATAGAGAGCAGCGGGATCAACCAGGTTTTTTGCAGAATACTGAAAATGAATCTCATAGTGACTGAGTGAGTATGAAGAGCATGTGATACACCATTTATTATAATTATAGTTTATGATGTGGGTTTAGTGAGACGTTAAGTAAATGAGACACAGATACTGTATGTTGTCATTATCATAAGCCTATTGGTCTTTTTAATGTGTCAATTTTCAAATACGCTATAGCTAAGGTATAATGATGTTTAAAACAGTTTGATGTCTGTATTCTAGCTTCTGTATTTGTGTCATTCTTCCAGGTGTTCCTAATTCAGAAAAATGCCATGGCCTCAGCACTGCTATCATACCCAACTTCTGAAGTCCCCACTAATCAGCCTCCCCCTTATACTGCCCAATAAGGGAAGAAGAAGAAGCCACAAAGACAGAATACAATAGAATTGAATACAATGAAAGATAACACAGGAAAAAGTAATCAAGCCTGTTTTAACACAATGCTTAATAAATGCTTATGAGTCACAATGTTAATAATGACACAATATCACCTTCATACCAGATAAAACGACTGGAGTGAATTAGTTGGTATTGGCTGGGGGAAAGGGGTCAATGTCATTGCTTTCAGTGCAAACTATGATAATGTCCAGCATTTTAGAATAAAGTTACAGTTTATTTAGGGGTACATTCACACTGGCCATTGTGTTACAAAGCACCGGCTGGTGTGTGGTGGAAATACGCCAAAGTGCCAATCACAGTACAGCGCACTGTTCACTTTTTCTTTGTATATAAAATCCATGGAAATGTCACTCACAAGGTGCCATTTCACAAAGTTCTATTGGCCGCCATGCAGTGCGAGGAGGTGGTTTGTCTTGATGATCTGGAAAAAAGTATGGCTTGCTACACTTTTCTTAAGTGCACACCACTGCAATGTGGTGGTATGAACCAGCCAGGTAGGGAACACCGAATCTTTTGATGACACTGCAATAGAATAACCACTCAATGCAGTCCTACAAAACTTGGTGTGAATTTAGCCTGAACCCAAGTGCAAAAATGTAATATATTGCAGCTAACCAGTTCTTAGCTGTAGTGACTGCATTTGTTTTCTCTCTGTCCTTTATTTTTACCTGGTGTTTCTGCCAGAAACACATTTTCTGTCCTTGGGTGACAACTAGGTATGGATCCAAACGTGGTTCAAACCCAATTTTCTCCAATATGTGGGAAGCTGCCACATGATTGCCTGTCAGCTTGCCCAATGAGTTGCGTGATGGAGATGCCCCATAGTTGCACGTAACAAAGGGGAGGGAACACTCATGACATCATTGACGTATGAGCCGTCTGGGGATTTGAATGCTCATCTCTTCTCCTTTCCTTATTGCTTCCAGGATGGATCAAAGCAATTTTGATTAGACCGGGTTCACACATATGCAGCTGTGAGTTCGTGCCTGGGGTACAGTGCGTCCCTGTTCACCGGTCCAGGTGCGAATTAGGTCTGAATTTTTGCCTGAATTCACACCTGAATCGGAGCTAAAGACGCACAGGACCATTTTTGAATGCAGACCGCAGCCGTCCCGGACCTGTGTAAACCAGCTTCTTTGAGAGCCGGTCACGCTCGCCTGCCATGCGAATTGGATGCAGGGAAACCCACATTCAGTTTGCATACATGTGAACCCAGCTTAATTCAAAATGATCACGTCCCTGGTGACAACAGGAAAATGATCACGTCCCTGGTGACAACAGGAAGCCCTAAAATAAAAAAGGGAAGAAGAGCGGGGCTTTCAAATCCCTGGACCACTGTACCAGCTGTTTTGGCAGGTACAGCCAATCACCCACGGAGTTGAGTGCACCGGAGACCAGTGAGTTTGGAAAGTTTAGGGTGTTAATTCACCTTTTTATTTTTTATACAAACGTGAATTGACACTGTATCAAACTCACTCAGGACAGGGGCTTTTGGAGGGGACTGCAGGCTAGCCTCTTGCCTACTGACTATGGGCCCTGGCTTGTGAGGGAACATTGCTCTTTGTGGGGTGTATGCTGGGGGGACCCTTGGAGTAAAGTTACTTTTGATTCAAGTCCACATCTCCTCAGGACACACAGACTCTGCGACTCTAGTCTTAGGATCCATGTTAAAGGCCTATCTGTCAATTGCCAATAGGGGACTGCTGAGTCAGACTCATGGCAGATGCTAATGTCATCAGCTCAACCACCTGTCTTCCACACTTTTGCATCCCCATAGTATAAGGAGCAAGTTGCCAACTGCACCGCACTGTCTCCAACATTCTGGTTGTGTGGCCGGGAATATTCAAGATAATTTAAAAGGGGTTAGGTAACTCCTATGTAAGGTTTTCAGATAATTGTCCCAGTGGTTGACACACTTGGATTTAAATGTGAAGGCAATAGCCTTACGCCATTCCTCACCATCAAAAGTTTTGTTTAGATCCAACTCCCAAGCTAGCATTGAGGAGGATTTAATAAAGTTTTTCCCGCCATGTATATGGGCAAAAATCTAGAAATGTTCTTTTTTTTTTTTAAAAGGACGTTCTGTAAGTACCGTATATTCCATATAGTGTTGTCGACTAATGTTTTTCTGTACGCAATTTCATATGCATAGGATAATGTAATCAGGCACCTGACCTGGTGGTGTATATATTCGGTGTGAGTTTGTTCAATTAAAGTTCCAGATATTATACAAGCTATTATTGGCTAGTTTTGTATGGGGGGCGGCTAGAATATCTGATATCTCTGTTCAAAACTGAAGGAAGCGGTATTCTGACGGAAGCACACACGCACATTGTGGGGTCGCGGTTCCATTACAGACACTTTAAATTGTTTGTAAACCCTAACAATGAAATTCTCTTAGTGGTTTATTTATTAGAGTTTCGCAAAACTTCACAGGACTTTCACCCAAGAGAGATATGGTTTTTCTAATTAAACCGGATGTGAAAAATGGGTGAATCTTGGGTGAAAATAATATAACCTCTACAACCACACTATCCAACAAATCAACAATTTTTATAAACCCTTAACAATATATTTATTTACAGCTGCTTTTCATATTGTATTTCCTTGTACAAAATTATTGCTAAGGTTCAAAAAGGTGCTAAAAATAATATGCAATGGGGTTTATTTACTAAAACTGGGGGGTGCAAAATCTGGTGCAGCATGGTAGCCAATCAGCTTCTAACTTCAGCTTGTTCAATTAAGCTTTGATAAAAAATAAAAAAAACTGGAAGCTGATTGGTTTCTGTGCAGAGATGCACCAGATTTAGCATTCTCCAGCAGAGGTGCACCAGTTTTAGCATTCTCCTGTTTTGGTAAATTAATGGCATAGAGTTTTATCAGGCCCATGCTTACTCCACAAATAAAAAGTGATTCCTCCACAAATAAAACGTGTTTGAGTTGAGTTGAATTGTTACTGAGATATCTGTTTTATGCCTATGACATGACGTGTGACCTGTATCAGTTTGAAATGTTTAGAGCAATGGTGAGTCAATGGCTGATTTTGGACATGCTGTAAATATCAGATGCACTATATTCTTGTACTGCAAAAAAATGTGATTTTTTAAATAAAGTTAATTCTTGATTAAAAATTATTTTTTTTTTTTTGGGAAAGACATCAATTCACTTTCTGGCCTGGAGACACAACAAGAAGTCAGAGGAAATTTCTTCAAAATAAAGGAAAAACTTCACATTGAACAATCAGGTGTCCCAATTTGAAGATTTACCCTCACCTTCTGTTATGGCCCGTAAGCACGATCAGAAAATCGTACGAAAAATACCGCTTTCTATTCATCGTACAATAATCTGATCGTTGGTACACAGCTTTCGAGAGTCGATCACAACAGTTCATCCGGAATTATCCGAAGGGACATGCACGGAAATTTTTCTTGTACAATACCAGATCATACGATTTTTGTTTAATCAGTACAGTTGTTGTCCGAAAATACATCACTTTCAAATTTTTATTCTGTCGTACAAGATTTTTCGTAACTTTAGTAACCTCTTTAATTTTTGATATGAGACTAGTATGCAAAAAAAAAAAAAAAAAAGATCATGCGGGCGATAATCTTATTGTGTACCAGGCATTATGGTGGCAGCTGGGCAATGTTAGATTTCTCATTATTTTCTGCCCTTTTGACAGTGGTCATTAGGAAAACAGGAAATAAATCCCCCATTGGCTAAACAGACAACCTATTAGGAGCACCAGACCAAATATTGAAAGGATCCAAATAGCCTAAATACTGTAATTATTCATATGTTTACATAAAACTTCCATTGCGTTTTGGGGGCTTAAGACACTTGTACCTATTCAGAGTTTGAATATTGCATGTGGTTAAAGGAGTCAAAGAGGATTTCCAGGATACGTTAATTAGACAGTGATGTATAAGATACAAGGGCTGTACCGGAATTAAAAAGGGGACATGTTTTTTATTAACATACTGTACATACAGCAGGTCATTCAAATTTCACACGTTGGTAGAGTAACCCTTTCTCCATAGTAACTTTTTTCTTTTTCATTGCAGATAAATAATGGATTCCAAGCAGAGGCAATGACATGCTGTCACTGAGTTCTTGACGAAGGAGAGGTGCAGACTGTCCAACATCCACAGAAGGCTACAGAATGTTTATGGAGATGACATCATTGACATAAGCAATGTCTTGTCATTGGGGACTGTTGTCAATGGTGTCATCTCTGTTAACATTCAGACTGGCCTACCGAGATACCGGGAAATTTCCCTGGGGCTGCCTGAACATCACTGGCACCTGTAAAAAAAAAATGGCTGCGGCCGGCCCAACATGTACACTGTGCATCCAGCGCTGCGGCCATTCTCGGGCAGAGGGCACATGCGCAGTGACGTAAAGGCGCCGGGCGGTGCCATTTTTAAATGTACGGCACCTCACCGATGGGTAAGACCACTCCGCAGCCCTGCATCTCCTTAGGAGATTCGCTTGTACCATGCCCGCAGCCCCTGCATCTCCTGCACCATGCCCGCAGCCCCTGCATCTCCTGCACCATGCCCACAGCCCTGCATCTCCTGCACCATGCCCTCAGCCCCGCATCTCCTGCACCATGCCCACAGCCTCTGCATCTCCTGTACCATGTCCGCAGCCCCGCATCTCCTGCACTATGCCCGCAGCCCACATCTCCTGCACTATGCCCGCAGCCCCACATCTCCTGTACCATGCCCGCAGCCTCTGAATCTCCTGTACCTTGTCCGCAGCCTCTGCATGTCCTGTACCATGCCGCAGCCTCTGCATGTCCTGTACCATGCCCGCAGCCTCTGCATCTCCTGCCTCAGCCTCTGCATCTCCTGCCCCATGTCCGCAGCCCCTGCATCATCTGTACCATGCCCACAGCCCCTGCATCTCCTGTACCATGTCTGCATCCTCGGCATCTTCTGTACTGTGCCGCAGCCTCTGCATCTTCTGTACCATGTCCACAGCCCTTGCATCTCCTGTACCATGTCCAGAGCCCCTGCATCTCCTGTACCATGCCCACAGCCCCTGCATCTCCTGTACCATGCTCGCAACCTGACATCTCTGTACCATGCCCGCAGCCCCTGCATCTCCTGTACTATGCCCCCAGCCTCTGACATATCCTCCTGTACAATGCTCACAGCCTCTGACATATCCTCCTGTACAATGCTCGCAGCCTCTGACATCTCCTGTGCCATGTCCACACAGCCTATGACCACCTCCTGTACCATGTATGGCACTTTTTCCACTTTGAACCGGAGTTAATATATATAAAAGCCCTATATGCTTTCATATCTGTCTTATCTATAATACACTCTTCAGATGTGCTTAAAAATGCATGGTTTTCCTTTTTATGAAGAAGAATATAATGACATGCTGTTGAGCTGGTATAATAATGCTATGGGGCTGGTATGAAAATATTTCCAGGGCTGAATCTTATTCCCAGTCCGGCCCTGTCTGTAGCCTTCTGTGGATGTCAGACAGCCTGCATCCCTCCTTCATCAAGAACTCAATGACTGCACCTTGTTTCTGCTTGGAATCCAAACACAAAATCTTATGCCTTATTTTATACCAGCCTATCTGGCCTACTTTATACGTGTTACCGAGCATGCCTCCAGGAGGGCACTATGCCACATATCTGGTGTCCAAAGGTAAACGGATTATGGATCCGGGTCAACAATCTCCTACATACATTACTTTACTCTAACATTCAGGAAAAACCATTGCAAAGCTTTTCTTCATAAAACCTTTGACTCACTTCTTCATACTGAACAGTTGCTGGTCACTCATTTCTTTATATATTCCACAAGTACTTTATTTGAATAAAAAAAAAGTGTGAATACAGTACATGGGCCCAAAGGCCTGAGAATGAATACAAGTGCAGTAACAACAGTCAACTGTATTGTCCATTTTTAAGAACAAAGTGCAGCAACATGAAGGCAAATAAAGTCCATCGTATTGCAAAGACTTCAAAAAGAAAATGGGTGCTTCATCTCTATGGCCAGGGATTCATAGGCACTCATATCTTTATGATCCAATAATTGTTATTGAATTTTTACAAAGAAAGAAAATAAAATACACCAGACACAACTGGACATCGCATTTGACAATGTGTCACACCATTGGATTACATAATGAGCACACCGCTCTCAGGTAAGGAAAATAAGGCATACATAATACAATATATACTATATTGTAAAAAGTATTTACATGCAGATGAACTTTATTAGCATCCCAGTCTTAGTCCATAGGGTTCGATATTGAGTTAGCCCACCCTTTGCAGCTATAACAGCTTCAACTCTTCTGGGAAGGCTGTCCACAAGGTTTAGGAGTGTGTCTATGGGAACGTTTGACCATTCTTCCAGAAGCGCATTTGTGTAGTCAGGCACTTATGATGGACGAGAAGGCCTGGCTCGGACTAATTCATGCCAAAGGTGTGCTATCAGGTTGAGGTTAGGACTCTGTGCAGGCCAGTCAAGTTCCTCCACCCCAAACTCGCTCATCCATGTCTTTATGGACCTTGCTTTGTGCACCTCAACTCGATAGAAGACCTTTGGGATGAATAAGAGCGCAGACTGTGAGCCAGGCCTTCTTTCCACCATCAGTGCCTGACCTCACAAATGTGCTTCTGAAAGAATGGTCAAACATTCCCATAGACACTCCTAAACCTTATGGGCAGCCTTCCCAAAAGGGTTGAATCTGTTATAGCTGCAAAGGATGGGCCAATACTGACTCCTACGGACTAAGGCTGGGATGCCATGAAAGCTCATGTGCGTGTATAGGCAGGTGTCACAATACTTTTGACAATATAGTGTATTAAGAACCAAGCCCACTCATAATCTCTCTCAACTGGACAGAGGGGCTTTCAAAAGAGAAAAACATCCAAGAACAGACATTCCCCATTACTAGGGAAAACAAAGACTGAAACAGAAGAGAAGGAAAAGAAAGGAGAAACAACAAGGAAAGCATGCCATGTACACCACAACACCATACAGTATTCATGAACTGTCTGTTTAACCACTTTACCACCGGAGGATTTTGCTGTCTTACGTCCAGGCCACTTTTTGCGATTCGGCACTGTGCGACTTTAACTGACAATTGCGCGGTCGTGCGACGCCGTACCCAAACAAAATTTACGTCCTTTTTTTCCCACAAACAGAACTTTTTTTTGGTGGTATTTGATCACCAGTGCGATTTTTACTTTTTGCGCTATAAAAAAAAAAAGAGCGTTTATTTTGAAAAAATAACAATATTTTTAACATTTTTTTATATGAAATTCCCCCCCCCCCCCAAAAAAAAATGTAAAAATCAAATTTTTTAAAAAATTTTGGCCAATTTGTTTTCTGCTACCTATGTTTGGTAAAAAAAAATTAGCAAAAAGCGTATTTTGATTGGTTTGCGCAAAAGTTATTGCGTTTACTAACTAAGGGAAAGATTTCTGTCATTTTTGGTGTTTTTTTTTTTAACACGTAATGACGGCAATCTGCGATTTTTTTTACGGGACTGCGACATTGCGGCGGACAGATCGGAACCTTGACTGACATTTTTGGGGGTACCAGTGACATTACTGCAGTAATCAGTGCTATATATATGCACTGTTACTGTAAAAAATGACACTGGCAGGGAAGGGGTTAATTTTATTGGAGAGGGAGGGGTTAATGTATGCCTGGTGCTTACTAACGTGTGGGGGGGGGGGTGACTGAGTGACACAAGGACAGATCGGATGTTCAGCTATGCTGAACACTGCGATCTGTCCCTGCCTGTCACTTAGGAGATCCGCCCGCTCTGTTTACACAAGCGGGCGGATCTCCTCACTCGATTCCCCGACGATCGGGGAAGAGCGGCGGCGGCGGCGACCACTCCTCCCCTGGCCCGACTCCCGCTGTGACTGAAAACAGCGGGAGCGCGCCTCCGGCGGCGCACGAGCGCCGCCTACAGGGGGAGGAGTCCAGCGACGTAGGTCTACGTCACTGGACGATAACGAGCCACATTGCTGCAGTAGCAGCAATGTGAGCAGTGGGAAAGTGGTTAAATAAAACATAGATTTGGGCTCAACTCAAGTAGACCATAAAAAAATTAAAGGATTTCAGAAGAGGTAATAGGTGCATTCAGTTTGGCTTACACGGTGGGGTCTACTATGGGAAGTTGTATGTATCTAGAAATGCAGAGATAGCAGCATCCGTAGGCTGGGCAGTGGTAGGATAATCCTTTAATTTGTATAATGTGGAGTAGTACTTCTGGAAAGCATTAGCAATATCAGTTGGATGGGAGACTTGTGAATTCCTTACCAAATCCACTACAAAGGGAGGCCAGGACTTTGGATGCCTTGTCCTCAGCATGCTGGCCAAGAGTTTGCTTGCTCTGTTACCTTGGGCATAAAATGTAGCTTTTGCAGTCTTTAATGCTTTCTCCTGTTCATTCAACAGAAGTAGCAGGAGTTGTTGCCTACACCACAAAAGATTTTCAGTAAGGATAGAAGTGGGTGAAGTTTTCGATTGTACTGTACCTCTAAGGATTTAATTTGTGACAGCAATGAGTCGACACCTTGCATCCTTCTCCTCTCTCCTGCCGCTAACTGTAGCAACACGCCTCTACTGTACGCTTTATGAGCACACCAGACATTGAAAACAATAGTGTCCACACTGGTTAGAAAATTCTTGCAAGAACGGTTCCAGTTGATCTCAAGTTTAATTGTTTCCTTTGTTTCACGGATAAGAAGTATGTGCTATTGCGCCAAAGAATAGAAGGAGACACATTGAGATCTTCTTTGAAGTCTCCGCTACACAAATAGACGCCCACGTTGCAACCGCCGGACCTTTTTGAATAGAGTGTTAAGGAATTTCTGTTGACCCATATTAGGCGCATAGAGATTAACTGTGGTAAATGTAGTATTGTTCAGATCACATACTAATACAAGAAATCTTCTTGTGCAGGGGTGTCAAACTCAGTTTCTTCTCGGGCCGCATCAGCATTATGATTGCCCCCAAAGGGCTGGTTGAATCTGTAAGATTAGATGTCCAGAGCACCCCACCCCCTCTTACATCAGATGTCAAGAGCCCCCCCCACCATCAGAATTTAAGAGTTCCCCACCCTCCCTTACCTTGTGCTGCTGCTGGGGAGTTGCTGGGAAGAAGAAAGTGCAGGGTCTAGAGGAGGACCAAAGGAGGGTTAGAACTCTCCTGTAGCTGCAGGAGAGGTGCGAGGGCCACATAAAATAGCCTGGAAGGGTGGATTCAGCCCACGGGCCTTGTGTTTGACACCTCTATATGTAATCCTTGTGCATACATTCAGGCTGGGTTCACACTGATGTGATGCGAGAACCACCACAATTTCTGTGTGGGTTCCTGCATTGCATCTGACTCACAGGCACTTCACACTGCTCTCTGCTAACCACTGCGGATGTCAATGTAATCTTAATGACACCCCAAATCAGTTTGTAGAATGCAGTGCGAACTGTGAAATTGGCCAGGGATCGGATTGCATGGGTCTGAACTCCATGCAATCCAATTGCAGTGCGGACCAAATAAAGGGTCCTCCACCATTTCAGTTCCAATGCAATGCAATTTCAGCTATACAAACTGGTGGTGGTGTAATGGTGTGGGGGATATTTTCCTGGCACACTTTGGGCCCCTTAGTACCAAAAAACTTTGTTTAAACACCACAGTCTACCTGAGTATTGTTGCTGACCATGTCCATCCCTTTATGACTACATTGTACCCATCTTCTGATGGCTCAGTGTACTCATCTTCTGATGGCTCCTTCCAGCAGGGTAAAGTACCATGTCACAAATCTCAAATCATCTCATTACTGGTTTCTTGAACATGACAATGAGGTCACTGTACTCCAATGTTCTCCACACTCACCAGATCTCAATCCAATAGAGCACCTTTGGGACGTGGTAGAACGGGAGATTGGCATCATGGATGAGCAGCCGACAAATCTGCAGCAACTGTGTGATGCTATCGTGTCACTATGGAGCAAAATCTTTGAGGAATCCTTCCAGCACCTTGTTGAATCTATGCCAGAATTAAGGCAGTTCTGAAGGCAAAAGGGGGTCCAACCCGGTACTAGCAAGGTGTACCTAATAAAGTGGCCGGTGAGTGTAGTTCTTCTTTAACCTCCCTGGTGGTATGATTCTTTCCGATTTTAGGTGCTGATAGCGGTAGAATTATTTTGCTAGTAATTCTTAATGACGAGCAGCCCAAACCAATTATTTACATATGATTTTTTTTTTTACTGTGTGTTCTTCTTTATAACATCTCGGGTATGATAAAGTTTGAAACACAAAATCAAAAAATAATATAATAAATGACTATAAATCAGTTAAAGTATATATACTGTACATATATACGTTATATATATATATAAAAATATATACACATACATATATATATATATATATATATACACGTGTATGTGTATATATATATATATATATATATATATATATATATACTGTGTATATATGTATACAGTACAGACCAAAAGTTTGGACCCACCTTCTCATTCAAAGAGTTTTCTTTATTTTCATGACTATGGAAATTGTAGAGTCACACTTCAAGAGGTAATCGCCTGAAATGGTTTTCACTTCACAGGTGTGCCCTGTCAGATTTAATAAGTGTGATTTCTTGCCTTATAAATGGGGTTGGGACCATCAGTTGTGTTGTGCAGAAGTCAGGTGGATACACAGCTGATAGTCCTACTGAATAGACTGTTAGAATCAGGGCTGTCTTTAACCACTTGCCGCCCGCCCACCGTCAAATGACGGCGGAGCGGTGTGACAAATGTTCTGGGCTGCCTTCATATGACGGCGGCCCATTCAGGCAGGGCAGGCGTGCGAGCGTGTGCGCGCCGCCCTGCACTGTCGGTGGCGGCGTGTCCCCGGGACACAGCGCGTCACCGTCATGGGGGAAACAGCCAATGGGCATGGCTGTTTCCCACGTGATCGGCTGTGATCTAATCACACAGCCGATCACAATAGTAAAGCCCAGAAGATGACCGCGTATGCGCGATCGGGAGCGCGCAGCGCGGTCATGTCGGTGGCTCTGTGTTCCCTAGGAACACAGCTAGTCACCGGCGGTAGTAAACAGCCACTGACAGTGACTGTTTACTATGTGATCGGCTGTGAATCCATTCACAGCCGATCACAAAATGTAAACACAGAGCAGTAACTCACTGTTACTAGCTCTTCTCCCCTCACACACAGTTTCCAGTGTGAGGAGAGCAGAGCCAGAAACAGTGAGTTACTGCTCTGTACACCTGTAAAAGTAAAAGCACACTAATAAAGGTCCCCACACAGTCCCCAGCCCCCCCCCCCCCCCAATTACACCTGTCACCCAACAGTCTCCTCATCAGTGCCCAGAAATTGCCACCCATAAGGCTACGTTCACATCAGTGGCGGCCCGTGCATAGGGCGCCACCCCCTTAAAAAAAAGGAAAAAAAAAGGACAAAAAAGAACAATAAAGTTATCTAAAAAAAAAAAAATCGGTCCGCCGGCCTATGTGGTGGCTAAAGGGGGGGGTGGGGTTTACGACCCAGAAAGGCGCCGATTGGCTGCCTTCTGGGGGCGTAACCTGGGCGCAGGAAAGAGCGCTTGGCCACCTCCACCTTCGTGATATCCTGGCTGTGATTGGTCCAGTCTACAGCCTGGACCAATCATCATCCAGGACATCGATCACTGACGTCGCAATGGAGGAGGTGCCGGTGCGTGCGTCAGTCACTCACCGTCACCGCCGCTAACTTCCCGCCGGTTCCCGCCGCAGAAGAGGATGAGGGAGAAGCAACTCACCTTCCCGCCGCCGCTCAACTTCCCGCCGCCGCAGAAGAGGACGAAGGATCGAGGAGGGGAGAAGCCGCCGCCGATAGCCGAGCCGCCGCCAGGTAAGTACATTGGGTTGAAGGGAGCACGCACACTGGTCTCTGCAATCATTGGGGTACAATGCTGTGGGCACTCTGCAATTATTGGGGTACAATGCTGTGGCATTCTGCAATCATTGGGGTACAATGCTGTGGGCACTCTGCAATCATTGGGGTACAATGCTGTGGCACTCTGCAATCATTGGGATACAATGCTGTGGGCACTCTGCAATCATTGGGGTACAATGCTGTGGCACTCTGCAATCATTGGGGTACAATGTTGTGGGCACTCTGCAATCATTGGGGTACAATGCTGTGGGCACTCTGCAATCATTGGGGTACAATGCTGTGGCACTCTGCAATCATTGGGGGACAATGCTGTGGGCACTCTGCAATCATTGGGGTACAATGCTGTGGGCACTCTGCAATCATTGGGGTACAATGCTGTGGCACTCTGCAATCATTGGGGTACAATGCTGTGGGCACTCTGCAGTGATTGGGGACAATGCTGTGCCGCTCTGCAGTGATTGGGGACAATGCTGTGGTGCTCTGCAGTGATTGGGGACAATGCTGTGGCGCTCTGCATTGAAAGGGGCTCGCGCGCTGAACTCTGCATTGATGGGGGCACGGAACAGTGTTCATTGCATTGAAGGGGGCACAGCACAGTTGCATTGAAGGGGGCATGCACGCTGAACTCTGCATTGTGGGGGCACAGCACAGTGTTCATTGCATTGAAGGGAATGATTGAAGATCGGAATATCCCCAGATCTCTATAAAGAGGACCTGGCACTGCTCCAGCTATCACAAGGGATATTGTTCATCCCTTCTGAGTAGCCATAAAAGTAAACAAAAAAATTGTAAAAAAAAATATTAAAATAAAAAAAAAAATGGAAATCCCCCCTGTCCCCCCATGGTCATGCGCAAAGGCAAATGCATATGTAGGTCACACACACACATATATATCAATGGCGTTCCCACCGCACATCACACATGAGTTATTGCCTCAAACGTTGTAGCAAGAATATTATATGCAATGATTATAGCGCTAAGTGTCCTGTGTAACACTAAACTGGTAAACTGTAAAGGCTTTTAAAGCATCGTCTATGGATAATTTATTGTGTCGTTCCATTTGTTTGCTCAATTTTAAAGCTTGACATGTTAGGTGTCTATTTACGTGGCTTAACATCATTTATATTTGACCAAACCATTAGGTCTTCTACTGTGTTTTTGCGCATTAAAACGTATTATTGGCCCCCCAAATAGATTAGCAATTGAAAAACAGCTGCGCAAATACCGTGTGATATAAAAAAACTGCAACACCCACAATTTAATCCTCTCATGCCCCTGCTTTAAAAAAAATGTTTTAGGGTTCTAAGTAATTTTCTAGCAAAAAATGCTGATTTTACATATTTGCATCTGCCACTTTATAACTTACTACATAGTTATTACTACACAGATGGTAGAATTGATACTCGTGCCATTCAAGATATTGGCAGAGGCTCTTTATATACTTGATTTTGTTTCTATATTTAGAGCAATTAAAGTATTGTGTTTACGCCTATGTGTCCGCCTTTATGGGTGATTACATTAACTTGGTACACACCCTCTATTTGTCTTGTAGCACCCTACAGGTAGGTGCTAGGTAAGTATATAGTGGGCCTTGTCTGCCTAACAGCAGGGCTGTGATTTGTTAGGTAGGGTGTCAGGGCTTCCAGATGTGCCTGCTGAAGGGGAAGTATCCCCACTGGCTTCGGTGAGAGGCTTCTCATAGGGCAGTGTGGGAAGCCCAATCAGGGGACACATCCCAGCTTGTAACTACCCCAGAAGGCAGATTAGGCTGTGAATGATTCTGGGAGTGGGTATAAGTTTGGGGGAAGTGCATGACAGGGTGTCTTTGGGGGGAGCAGAGTCCCAGGAAGGAGAGTGCGGCTGTCTCTGCTCCTGTCTGAGGAAGGAGGATGTCGCGGGTTGTCGCCCGACTATCCAGAGAGTGCTGAGTTGAGCTGAGGGGATCCGGTGTGCCGAGAACCTACGGAGAGAGAGAGAGAGGGGGGTCCAGTCCCAGGAAAGCCTACACAGGTTGTGAGTACTGCGGATTGTCCCTGGGGGTCTGCCTAGAGTCAGAGGGGACCACTCCGGGAGAGGTTCTGGGATCCAGTGTCAGCTAGCTGTAAAGGGGGTACCTAGGTAGAGGACCCTGAATTTGCAAAGGGGGTACATAGTCAGTGGACCCTGAAGAGTTCAAGGTCAAAGGGGGCACCTGCAGTTTGGGCCCTGAATTGTACAGTGTGTGCCAGTTACAGTGACAGTTATACAGAGTTCTACAATATACTACCTCAAGCTGTGCCAGGCGGGGGAAAGTATTCAGTGACTTTTACTGCACAACAGTGTCAGGAGTTCTATGGTTCTCAGTCTTGGATCTACTGGACTATAAGTCGGGGATTCAACACTTCTTCTGCTATACAGAGTGTTCTCAGAGTCAGTGAGCGTTGGCTGGCGCCGGCTGGCGTCAAGGAAGCGCCAACGGGCATTTTCAGGATCAAAGTCCCAATTGTAATTAGTTTGAGCCTAAAGGAGTATCCCACTCATTCCCTTCTCCCATCCCCTTTAATTTATAATAAAAACCCAAAAACAAAGATGCTGGAGTTGTCGCTGCTTCAGTTGTCACACCCAGGGACTCAGCTCGCATGGGCTGGAGAGGATTCCGGTACAAATGGCAGACCCACATCAGGCCACAGGCCTGGAAACCAAGTTGCTACGGTCTAAAGAGTTCTTATGTCCTTTTTCTTTTTTTACTAAATGCACCAGCATTCTCTTTGTATCTCCGGTAATGTACCTGTGGTGAAAAGTGCATTCTTTGTGATATACAGTTTCTCTATTGTTTTTTTTTTCTTGTGTAAAATTTAGCGGCCTCTCGGCCCCTGGGCCTTAGCACAGAGAGGCCGCATATTTGTGTGAATTGCAGTCAATAGCGCTTTGCAGACAACTGATTTTTGGATGACATGACAGCCAACTACGGTGGTCATGTGATCTTAAGCTATGCCCCGCCTCTGGGCATCTTAACCCCATCATTCCTAAGCCTTTTTTTGACACTTGTTGCTTACAAGTTAAAGCCAGTATCTTTTGCTAGAAAATTACCTAGAACCCCCAAACATTTTATATATATATATTTCTCTATCATCCATTGACAGACGCAGCTCCATATAATTCTTCACCATTGGGTTATGCTATAATACATCATACTGTATATTTTCTTGAAAACTACACTCAAACTAATTTTAGTGCACAAAACTAGACCCAGTTTTTCTGGTAAAATATAAAAGATGGCGCTGTGTCCGGTAATACGTCACCAACACCAAGACTGAAAATTGCGCACTCCTGTGAAATGGCAACAACTGCGGTACCTGAGATTGTCCATTGGCAACACTTTAAAAGCCTTTATAGGTTATTCGTGGGCTCTGGCACTAGAATGTTTTCTCTCACTATGAGGTTCATAGCGATACCTTACATGTGTGATGCAATCATTCTTTACATATGCATGCCAGACCTAAGCACACAATTGCATTTGGCATGATCATGGGGGCAGGCGGGAGTCATTTAACCACTTTACAACCGGAGGATTTTGCTGTCTTCCGTCCAGGCCACTTTTTGCGATTCGGCGCTGTGCGACTTCAACTGACAATTGCGCGGTCGTGCGACGCCGTACCCAAACGAAATTTACGTCCTTTTTCTCCCACAAACAGAGCTTTCTTTTGGTGGTATTTGATCACCTGTGCGATTTTTACTTTTTGCGCTATAAACAAAAAAAGAGCGTTTATTTTGAAAAAATAACAATATTTTTCACATTTTTTTATATGAAATTCCCCCCAAAAAAGATGTAAAAACCAATTTTTTTAAAAGTTTTTGGCCAATTTGTTTTATGCTACATATGTTTGGTAAAAAAAATCGCAATAAGCGTATTTTGATTGGTTTGCGCAAAAGTTATTGCGTTTACTAACAAAGGGAAAGATTTCTGTCATTTTTGGTGTTTTTTTTTTAACGCGTAATGGCGGCGATCTGCGATTTTTTTTGCGGGACTGCGACATTGCGGCGGACAGACCGGACCCCTGACTGACATTTTTGACACTTTTGGGGGTACCAGTGACATTACTGCAGTAATCAGTGCTATATATATGCACTGTTACTGTAAAAATGACACTGGCAGGGAAGGGGTTAATTTTATTGGAGAGGGAGGGGTTAATGTATGCCTGGTGCTTACTGACGTGTAGGGGGGGAGGTGACTATGTGATTCATGGACAGATCGGATGTCCAGCTATGCTGAACAGTCCGATCTGTCACTCCCTGTCACTATGGAGATCCGCCCGCTGTGTTTACACACAGCGGGCGGATCTCCAGACTCGATCCCCGACGATCGGGTAAGAGCAGCGGCGATCGCCGCTGCTCCTCCCCTGGCCCGACTCCCGCTGTGAATGAAAACAGCGGGAGCGAGCCTCCGGCGGCGCGCAAGCGCCGCCCAGAAGGTGAGGAGTCCAGTCACGTTAATACTACGTGACTGGACGGGAACGAGCCACTCTGCCGCAGTACTATTACCGTGAGCGGTAGTAGAGTGGTTAAATTGTTCATTTTTAATAATATTTTTTTTATTCGCTTTTTCTTTTTGTTACACTCTTTTAACCACTTCCTTACCGCTGGGCGTCATATGACTTTCAGGGGTTTAGGTGGGGATATCTGAATGATGGGTGCAGATGCAGGCATCATTCAGATAATAGGGTTTTTCAGCTTGCGATTCCCTTCACCATAAGAACAATCATAGTGGCTGTTCAGCCGTTTGATTGTTCTTATAGGTGGCGGGAGAGGACATCTCCCCCTCCCGCCCCCTCCGGTGCTTCTACTGACTCTCCCGTGCGATCGGCGTGCCGGGGAAGGAATCGGCCGCTGGCGGAAGTACACCATAGAGACTGCTGAGGACCAGATGGTCCCCTGCAGTCTCTTTGACTCTTGAAGGCCAGGGCATGAGGTGATGACGTCACGCCTGGCCTGGCAGTTGTTAATACTGCTGTGACCTCGGTTGGATAGCCGAGATCGTTTTTTTTTTTTATTTCAGGCTTTCCAGCCTGTAGGAGAGATTTGAGATCTTATTGACTCCAGATCTCTCCATAAAGAGAACCTGTCATGCACTATTCCTATTACAAGGGATGTTTACAGTCCTTGTAATAGGAATAAAAGTGATAAAAAAAATAAAATATAAAAAAAAAATTAAAAAATTAAAGTGCCCTTATCCCCGCCTGTTACATGCAGAAGAGAACGTATGCGTTCGTCATGGCCACATATGTAATATTTAAATGGCGTTCAATCCATACATGTGAGGTATCGTAGCAAACGTTAGAGTGAGAGCAACAATTCTAGCACAAGACCTCCCCTGTAACTCTAAACTGGTAACCTGTAAACTTTTTTAAAGCATTGCCTATAGAGATTTTTAGGTACCCTAGTTTGGCGTCATTCCACGAGTGTGCGCAATTTTAAAGCCTGATATGTTAGGTATCTATTTACTGGACATAACATAATCTTTCACATTATACAACAAAAATGGGCTAACTGTAGTGTTTTTTTTTTATTTATGAAAGTTTTTTTTTCCCATAAAAGCGCATCTGGAAAATTTCTGCGCAAATGCCGTGTGACATAAAAAGTTGCAATGACCACCATTTTATTCCCTAGGGTCTCTGCTAAAAAAATATATATAATGTTTGCGGGTTAATAGTAATTTTCTAGCAAAAAAATTATGAATTTTACATGTAGGAGCGGAGTGCCAGAAATGGCCTGGTATGGAAGTGGTTAAAATATATTTTTTCATTCAACTTTATTGCTATTACAAGGGGTGAACAAGACCCCCTGTGATAGCTTTGGCCGGTGACAGGCACTCCTCGTGGAGAAATCAAGGGTCTGTTACATCGTCGATCCCTCCTCTGCCCTACAAGACAGCTGATCAGACAGAGGTCTGATTTTTTTTTTTTTTGCTAAAATATAATAGATAATGTTGCATAAGGTAAATAGATACCAAACTTGTCATGTGCATGCTTGTGAAATGGTGACAAACTGCTCTACCTAAAATTGTCCATTGGCAATGCTTTAAAAGCCTTTAAGTGCCGGTTCACATTCCTGCGATGTAGGAACGCTGGGAATATACAGCGTGTTCCCGCATCGCATCCGCACCCCTGGCAGTTCACACTGCCATATGCGACACGCTGGGGGTGTCAATTAACAGTTAACAACACCCCCAGATCAGATCGCATATTGCAGTGCAATCTGAAAGTTCGCACAGAATCGGATCGCACTAGTGTGAACCACCATGCGATCCGATTCTGCTGCGGACCAAAAAAAGGGTCCTGTGCGAGTTAGGTGCGAATGCGGTGCAAATTCAGCCATACAAACTGTACCGCACAGAGATGGCATGTAATTTTAGGAGCAGTGCGCTCCGAATTACATGCGATCTCTGTGATCGCACAAATGTGAACCGGCACTTACAAAAAAAAAAAACAATATTTTTCATTTTCTTCTATATAACATTTCCAAAAAAAGAATAAAACATCATTTTTTTGTCATCATTTTAGGCCAATTTGTATTCTGTTACATATTCTTGGTAAAAAAAAAAAAATCCCAATAAGTGCATTTTGATTGCTTTGCGCAAAAGTTATTGCGTCTACAAACTAGGGGAAAGATTTATGTCATTTTTTTTTCTACTAGTAATGGCGGTGATCTGCGATTTTTAGCGGGGCTGTGACATTGCGGCGGACAGATTGGACCCCTAACTGACATTTTTGACACTTTTGGGGGGACCAGTGACATTACTACAGTAATCAGAGCTAAAAATATGCACTGTTACTGTAATAATGACACGGGCAGGGAAGGGGTTAACCCAGGGGTGATCAAAGGGTTAAGTGTGAGCCTAGGGGAGTGTTTTCTAACTGTATAGGGGATGGGCTTGTGAAATAAACTCAGAGACCTTTGATCCTATATGGGAGAATCACAGGCACTCTGTGAAAATTTCAGAGAGAAGAACAGTCTACTGTCTTTACAACAGCTGACTGGTGTTCTCTATCAGCAGGGAGCCATCGCGGGTGCACAGCGGTAATCGCGGCCGCCGGCCCTGTTGATCGGCATCCCTGCTGCCTAGTGGGGGTGGGTGCGTGCCGGCGGCGGCATGGGCTCTCCCCCCAGGAGTGCTCCCGCAAACCGCTGTACAGGTACGGCGATTGGCGCAGCTGAGCCAGCCTGCCGCAGTATATATGCGATGGGCGGTCAGCAAGTGGTTAAGCAAGCTTTGGGCAGGGCAAACCTAAATCCTAATGAAAATGTCATTTAAACAAGCTGCTAGCAAGCTTCAGCAAGCAACCACCATTTTCCTACACAGCAAGAAGTGCTGAAGCTCCCCCAATTCTACTAGAAGCATGTTTAACCTCTCTGGCGGTCTAATTATGTACAGATTACTGTTCTAAAAGCGCTACATTGTTTTGCATGCAAATCTGTTCTTTTATATTTTAAAACTCACCTTCCCCTGCGATCCCCTGCTGTCCTCCCCTGCTGTCCTCCCCCCGCTGTCCTCCCACTGTCCTCCCGCTGTGTGCTCGGCCGATGCTGACACCTGTCTTTCGGTTGCCTTCCCTGCGAGCGTTGCGACGCAGGGGGGTGGAACCGGCGGCAAATTCAAAAATGTAAATACACGAAATGATACAAAGTTGTGATCCTAACGGATTACACTGTATCATGCCATTTCATCACAGGATTTCACCTGGTGACTTTTCCAGTGCCCTGCCTGTGCTTTTCCAGTTCTTTGTGCCTGGAAAATAGAGAACGACCATGGCGTCCAAAAAGTTTTCTTTTTGCGCAAAAGCACTTTTAGACGAACTGGAAAACAGCGACAGCGAAACGGAGTTACTTGAAGAACTGAGCGATAGCGATTCGTGGGAAAATTCGTCATCAGGTACGGAAAGTGACGACGGCGATGATTCCGATGTCTCTTTCTGGCACAAAACTCTGTTGAAAATTCTGAAGAATCATTTGATATACTTCCCAAATTCCACAAGCTATGTGCTAGGAAGAGACATCATCAACGCTCGCAGGGAAGAGAACCGGAAGGCAAGTGGCAGCAATCGGCCGAGCACAGAGCAGGGAGAGAGTATGAGGACGACGGGGAGGATGGCAGGGGGGATGGCAGGGGATCGCAGGGAAGGTGAATAACATTCTGTGGTAACCCCAAGTGTGGCTTCGGGGTAACTGCTTTTGGTACTGAAAGTTAACCCCGAGCCACACTCGGGAATACCCCCAGGGAGGTTAATGTGACAGTCAGCTCTCTGTGATGTGTGTATCACCTCTCTAAACTGGAGTGCTTTAAATGCATCAATAAAGCTGCTAGAAGTTGGGAAGAAGTTTGCAGCTCATACTGATCTTACTCAAGCTAATGCCTGTGGGAACAAGGCTTAAGCCAAAGGTCCCCAAACTATGGCAAGGTGGTTTCCATAGACCAGCCCATGTGAGAAGGCCCTACATGCAGAGCTTTCTCATTGCAAGCTACTGTATTCAGAAAGTCTGAGGGTGGAAGGCAGATGGTTCCAGCACCTGGCATTATTTCAGACACCCTTAGGTGGCATGAACTCCTTTCCAATGGTGCTTATAGGCCTGGTTGTGACCTCCCTATGAGGGAAAGCACAGGGGATGAAGTCTGCAAGTTGAGTCTCATAGAACACCAATGCTGGGCCACCTTTTCCTATTAACACAAGGACCCCATTCCTTCCACTGACATAATGGCATTCATAATGCCTAAAGACCACCGATCTGGAAGTATGCATTTTTTTGACCCCCCTCCCACCTCAAAACAGAGTTGTTTGGAGCCTGTTTACAGAAATTCATTTTTTGGGCTTTAGCACTTTCTGAGCCACTGACCCAGAAACACATGCAAAGATTTTCTGATGTCAATTGTTGCTCTGAGGCTGTGACTCCCATTGTATAGAAGTCAGAGAACCAACTGGACAGCTAAGTAACTAGCAGGAACCGGCCGAGATCGGAACCATGTATGGGCAGGCTGAATGTACCCTAGTTGATCGATCAACCTGGGTACAACCAGCCTGTCCGAGTTTATAGGCGATTATTGCTAGTGGCTGTTATAGCTGCTAGCAAAAATCACTGTGTTCTCTCAGTGCGGCATCTTCCCCCGCCAGGAGAACACAATGGCTCTGTGGGAGTCGGTGTTAATGGGGAAATCGATCGATTTTCTTTATTGCAACCCATGGTTGCAGGAAAGAAGTTCGCTCTGTGTAAGGCTTGGCTTAGAAAATCAGTGCTCCTCATCTCACCCATTGATTCTCACCTTTCTAGTGGAATGTCATTTGAAATTTATTATAAGAAGATCTTGGAGTAGCCATATAAGAAGGCAAAAATGACCCAACCCACCAGGATACACCTAGAAGGTAAATGTGACTTTTTAGTGGATTGATCCCTTTAAGTATATGATAGTTATGTCATGAATTACATAGTTGATCCTCAGTTACCAAAAAGAGAAATGGCTTTTCCTGAGTAGGTTGTATTCATCACAAGCATGTGACACCTTGTCCTGAAATCTACAACTCCCCTTTCCCTATTTATATATGTGAGCCAGGGCCGGCCCTACAATGGGTCCCAGTTGATCCTTTGGACCCAGGCGGCAGTTGAGCAGGGGTGGCCGCTGCCCGGCCGCCACCTCTACATCCCACCAGAAAGGCAGCCAGTGTAGGAGAAAAAAAAGCGAAATTGCCGGTAACCGGGTAACAAACTAGTCAGCGTTGTTGCGGCCGCGGATGGGAATGTACAAAATACACTGGTCCGGCTGCAGCACCGTCTCTGTCTCAGCTCCACAGTTTATCTCCCACTATGCTGCTGGCTGAGGAGCAGGTGAGCGGGACGAGCGGCAACCGCATTGGTTTGGAGCAGCGTGGGTGGGTGGGCGGGCTGTGGGCATGGCTTGTGGGGCGGAGGCAGAGCCAGTGCGGCGCGGGCGCAGGGAATAGAGAGCAGAACAGGTTTCCAGGCAGCATATAGCACACAGCACACACCGCTTACTTACCACCAGTGCTGCAAGAAGGCTCGGGTACACCACTTTGCCAGCTGAGGAGTGAGTTCTAATAAATATAGGTAATGTGAGTGGCTGGTTTAATTTGTTGGTTTTTTTTAATGTCCAAAATAAAATGCAACCCACACACTATGATGTCAAATCAATCAAGTAATACAAATTGCATTCAGCAGCGCTTCCATATGTCTGCACATATCAAGTGTAAATGACTAGAAAGTCCCCAATATTGAGTATAGTCATTGAACAATAAGAACAGAAACCATCATGAAAGTTGTAGTACATATATTGCTGAAAGAAATTTCAAATCAGCTCAATATATATACAGTAGCTTGACCATCTGCGGTACTCCCAGTGCTCATATGGGTAAGATTATACTGTGTCTTCCACCACACCATCAGTGCACCCCATAGCAATGGGCACCCATATCCCATACCCATAATCTTACCCATATGAGCACTGGGTGTACCGCAGATGGTCAAGCTACTGTATATATATATTGAGCTGATTTGAAATTTCTTTCAGCAATATATGTACTACAACTTTCATGATGGTTTCTGTTCTTATTGTTCAATGACTATACTCAATATTGGGGACTTTCTAGTCATTTACACTTGATATGTGCAGACATATGGAAGCGCTGCTGAATGCAATTTGTATTACTTGATTGATTTGACATCATAGTGTGGGTTGCATTTTATTTTGGATATTGGATATTTTACAGCAGCTGCTATTAGTGTGATTGTATCATATGTTTATAATTTAACATTTATTTGGCTTTTTAGCGCTGGGTGAGGGTTTGTCGGTCGTATATCAACAACCACTTTTTTCGTTTTTTTAATGTGTTTACTCAGCTCCTCAGGGCAAGTCCCTCCCACTTGCCGACCGCGCTGTAGCCGATTGACGGCTAGTTCTGGGGGGCCATCATATAGTGGCCCCCATTTGCACACGTGGAAGTGTCTGATGGCTGTGTCCGCAGGACCTAGCGCATCACGAATTTGGGTAAAGGGCAATGACAGTGGCCCCCTTTACCACCGATGCAGCATGAGAGGAGAGAGAGAGACACCGCAGCAGCATGAGATGAACCGGCAATGACGCCGGTTTGTTGACAAGTGATCACGCGGCCCTTTACTGCGTGATCGCTCCACCCAATGATGGAGCGATCACTTTTCAACAAACCGGCATCATTACCGATTCAGCTCATGCTGCTACGGTGTCTCTCTCTCTCCTCTTCTCACACACTGCATCTGCGTAAATCTTACTTTCTGATAAATGTAATTTTAGTTTTAATAATCATGGATGAATGTGCAGGCCTTTCGGTGGGCGTAATTTTTTTTTTTGGGGGGGGGGGGGGGCAGCATTTCATGCTTGGACCCAGGCAGCACGTTGACTTGGGCCAGCCCTGATGTGAGCGATTCCCCATCATACTAGAGCAGAAACGTACTTTATATACAAACCCTGAACAGTGAAACGGTAACGCCATCATTTAAGGAGGAACTGAACTCTGAAAGGTCTTCCCAAAATCGGCCAGGCAGAGGTGAAAGGAGCATTTACCAGTATTACCTGTGCTCTTCTTTTTCCATACAATGACAATCCTGTGTTTAGGCTCTTATTACTGCTATAGCTGACCTTGGAAGCTGGTAGTAGCACAATTGTTTCCCCAAATTATGGCTCTAACAGTTATGTACTAAAGAAAAAAGACTCCACCAGGGGGCGCTCCCCTCAGAAATAATACTGTGCAAGATTAAAAATCTCAGTAATTGTTTGTGCTTAACCTTCCTAGCGGTATTCCCGAGCGTGGCTCGGGGTTACATTTCAGAGCCAAAAGTGGTAACCCCGAGCCACACTCGGGGGAACCGCCAGAAGCATCGCTGGATCCTGTAAAAGAGGTTTCTTACCTTGTCACCGGGATCCAGCGATGTGTCTAGCGGCGGTTCTTCCTCCCGATCGTCTCCGTGCTCCGGCTTCCGTCTCCTGCGACGTGACGTACATTGCAAATTCAAATGTAAAAACACACCAAACACACTGACACCATTCAAAATAAAATAAAATCACATTAGTTTGCCCCCCAGTGCCCTTTCCTGCAGTTTTACTGTACTTCTTATGTAAATATATATATATACATAATTCTTGTGAATGAGCAGCCCAAACCAACTGTATACATTATATATATATATATATATATACAGTAATAAATGTATACATTTGGTTTGGGCTGCTCATTCACAAGAATTACATGCAAAACAATGGTACCGCTTTCAGCACCTAGATTCCAAAAAATTCATACCGCCAGGGAGGTTAATAAACCTAAAAAGTTAAAGAAAAACCATTAAACCTTTCACTGCCAAGATTTCTGCTAGGAGGGGGAATTGGGGGGGGGGGGGGGGAAGTGAGTTGGGAAAAAGATTTGAACTGTGGGGGGGGGGGGGGAGGGGGGCCCCTGTCAGGTGAGATGTTT